>NW_028292586.1:8613144-8913144 GCF_029948245.1 Actinia tenebrosa | reverse complement strand
TTAGGGCAACACACTGAATACATGTTATGATAGAGAAAGTATCGTTCCTTTGACATGTTGCATTTTTATTGCAGTTCAAGGGGAGAGAGAGAGATTTTTTTTGGATTTTCTAGCGTGATGTATTCGATATCGGGTGCTAAGTCTCCAGCCTTCCCATTATTTAGGTAGAGGAGAGCGGATTTTGAAAAAAAACACTAAACGGCCTCAAATCGCGCTGAAACTTCGCCAGAAGACTGAAAAAAGTAAAAGCAACAACTGCAGCAAGTTTTGTGGCAAATTGTTGAGTGAAACATTTTATTTTCATGGCCTTAATCATAACTCCCATACATTCCCTTATAAACCATACACGGGAACCTTGTTTGGGCTGCCTGTGATTGGTTGCACGATCCCAGCAACGTCTTGTGAATCAGAGAGGTCTGCAAGTACAATGAGGCGGCTTAACAATTACTTGAGATCTTCCATGCACCAGTCAAGATTATCGAGTCTTGCTGTTTTGCATTCCCATTACGATCGAACCTCATCCATTAACGTAGAAGCGATTACCATATATTCAAGAAAGCATAGTCGTCGAATGGAGCTTGATACTTTACTGTTAATTGAGACATCTCGTTACTTGAGACACAAATGAGAGGTATGAGTGTTACTGAACTGTTGTTACTGATAATCAAAGATCACTTGTTTGATTTTATAGACTTCTTTATACTGAATTCATATTTAAAAAGTTGATATTTGATAACAAAAAAGAGTCTCTATATTACTCATAGGTCCGTTTTTATTTGGTGTGCACCCTCCCGATAAATCTTCTGGTTACGGCCCTGATTATCTAAATCTGTTCGAAGTTTTACAACTAATTATTGGCGAGCAAGAAATAATTAAATAATTAAAATAATTTTAGAATTTTTAGAATTTTATTAGGGATCTTTTTAGGAATTTTCTTTTCGTATTAGTGACTATTAATTAATTTTTCATTTCTAGTTTATATTTTGTTTTCTCTCTCTCTCTCTCTCTCTCTCTCTCTTATGCACAGCTTCAGTGTAAATATGTGGTTAGCTTTCTGATTTCCGTGTGAAATAAAGTCATCATCATCATCATCATCATCATCATCATGATGATGTGCAGTACTAAAACGTATAGATGAGAAACATCTATCACCTGTATAGGGCGCACAGCGTAACCTATACAGTCTAAAAGGAAACTAACTACAATAAATTTAAATAGATTTCCCTATAAAATCATTGTCTTTAAAATGGTTCAGAAAAGTTCAAGCTTATATAACAGTTGCTTTAAATGTTCGTGCTATATGGAGCGAGTAAGAGATGATGGCTTTCTGCATCTTCTCCAAAACACACTTTGATCTGGCACCAAGAAGCTTCTTCATAGTTTGCTCTAGCTTCTTTGACCATCCTCCCAATGCATCAATTATGATATTGCATTGCTGTACCTCGTAACCAGGGTGCTGTTGTTTTAACTCCAAGAGTAGTGCACCGTACTTGATTGCCTTCTCCTCAACTTTCTTTTCACGATTCTCAATCGATGGGCAGCTCATTTCTACTGCCCAGACATGCTTTGCCTTGTGGTCCACGAATCGTACATCCACCCTATTGGCTTTGACGCAGGTGTGTTTAGCATACACCGGTACATCCCAGAAAGCTTTAGCATCATCCGACTCATAGATAGGTTTTGGAGTAACAGGTGAGTACCAAGGGGGAACACTTTCCACTAATTTAAGATCTTTGCACTTCTCAAAGAATAATATCTGATTTGATTTAAAAAGTCTCAACAATCACAAATTTATTAAGTGATATTCTTATGAGCATGACATGCACAAACATATTGGGAGATACCCCTATCATGAACACTTAGTAACTCATTAACCATTGACTTAAATCAGTATATACCATCGCCTAACAAGCCAACACTATAAGAGCAGTAAACATTTCATAACAGCAACAAATTATAACATCTCATAAATAAATTAGTTTTTCATTGCTTACCAGAACCAACAGGGATAAGCTCGTTTGTTATTTCCATTATTTTGCGAGACTGAAAGAAATTGATTCCCCTTTGTGCCAATGGAACACGTCTTGAATCTCTTGCGTGTTTGGAAATCGAGGGGGGCAAACAGCATGACTTCCTTGTCCTTCTCCAACCAGTTCCTAGCCTTGATCGATGCGACGGACAAATAGTCATCTCTTGAGCATTTGAACCCGATGAATTGAACATTCCACATCGAGCAAGTATGATGTCCACCTCAGTCTCTATACCGAAAAAATCGAGCGATTTCTTATGATTCGCTATTTCTTTACAGCAAGACACTAATGGAATTACGGTTTCAGCTTTTCTCGCACGATTTTCTGCGCCGCATTCTCCTCCACATATGATCTTGAAGGAACACGACATCTTGTTTGTAAGACGACCAAGTGAAAGTAATCGGGGGGAAATTGAATTTAAATATTCACGAAGGTAATTGGAAATCTACAAGTTATTATTACTGGCATTTTATCAAAAGTCGTATGGTGAAAGTTCTCGGCAAAGTTCCTTCAAACGACACTGAAATAAACTTTTGACTTAACGTTTGAATATAAATTATTTTCATTTAGTATTATAGCACAACCGATGTGCCATTTCAGAACCTTACGATACACCAAAGCATACTTAGTTAACTATCGTAATTATGTCTCAAAAAGTCGAGCCACGCGTGGATTTCAAACTCCAGTTTGACTCCCAAAATATTTTAAATAATTAAATATAAAGTAGCTAGACATACCAAGGAATCGTTTTAAGGTATGAAGAAGTACTTTTGAGTATTTTTTCGGTCTAGAAAAACAATTATTTGACTTCCTCTTTCGCGCATGCAGTTTGTTGTCGATTTCAGTGTGTGGAGTAAGACTCAATATTTGCGAAACTTAAAGGGCGCTTATGCTGCCAAAATCAAAAAGAGCCCGGAATTTTTTTTACTTAGCTTAAAGAACTTCCTTTCGAGGATATCTGGTGAAAATATTGAGAGTTTTGATGAAATACCACATACATTATTCTTTGCTCGAATGATAGGTGGTTTACAGGTGAATTTGTCACCTTATGCATGTCGTCATTTTAAAAGGCCTCCGTTCTTCTCAAAAATAATTCATATCCGTTGAAATTACTACATCTTGATTGTACTAGGTCCAATTAACATAGATGCGATCAATCAATAAATTTGCTTTTGTTTTAGCGTTTGTACAGAACACTTATAAAACGCCTAAATACCAAGGTCGCTTTGGGTCGGATTGAGCGAAAGTTGGGCTGAAATCGTTTTTGCTCGTAATTTCTCAAAATAATAGATATTTGATCAAATCCCTCCTATTTCCTTTACCTACTCATCCAGTCCTATCAATAGGCAAAATGTAAGCCGAATCGATTTTTTGGCTGTGTCAGCGAATTTTCAAATTTTGTTTGATTTTTACTGACATTCACTCTTAATATCTTAAGAGGAAATTTAATTAGCTTTAATTTGAGCCATCTTGCACTACATGGCTCAAAATAGTTTTGAAAATATATTATATATTATGTATTAAAATATATTAAAATACTCCCAGTAAATGTTTGAGTTCGTGACCCTTAAAAATCTTTGCATATCATTAAAGTTCACGCATGCGCGCGCCGTGACAGTGCTCCTTTACGTTAGCAGATCTTGCAAAACTGTATATGGTAAAAATCGAAGAACTGCAAGTCGTAACCAGACGTGTTAACACTTAGTCTCCCCCATCTGCTATCGAGCTCTTACCCAAATATTAGAAGCCAAAAAGAAACTGAAAAGCTTGAAAAGCGTAATCAAGACAAGGTATTTGGAATTTAAACAAGGCGATTCAAGATTCAAGAGATTGAATTCGAATAAGCTTGACAGCGACGAAGAAGATGAGCCACCCAGATCAGTTGTTAACAACGATTGCAATGTAAAGCTCAAGACTAAAATCGCTAAAGCTTTGTCATATCCTGCCACTTGTACTACGTCTTCTAAATCTGATACTATCACACCGTTTACTTCCATGGATATTCATTGTGAACTTCTGGGTAACGCTCTTAGTTCTGATGTTTACTTCGCTCCTCCAGCCTTCACGTCTACCCCGACATCGTCACCAGTAAAATACAGTGCACCAGAAGTGAAAATAGTGATCGATTATCCTTCTAAAACTGTTAGAAAAGTCGTGAAAAGTGAGTTCGAACCTTTAGCCAAGGCGTTATCGTATGGCCAAACTTCTAACGTCGCATTGGCAGTCATGAAATGTCAAGAGCTTCGAACTCCTGTAATTCAAAAAGTTCTCGAGCTGGTCTCTAAAGAAATTACTGGGCTATGTTCAAGAAAGAATCCTTCTCTGCTCAGAAAAACGTCAAATAATGACTTAGTGAACTTCAAATTTCAGTCACTATGCGAGGAATGGAAGGCAAGAGCGCCAATATTTTACTCTTTTTTGTTGACATCATCAGTTACACGGTCAAATGCCAGCACCACGACTTGGTTTCCGAGTATGGCACTAGCTGGGTCAGTATTAGTAAAGCAAAGAAATGGTCAGATGAGTGCAACAGCTAATGTGATGGGGATTCTTATGAAGAGTGGATCAATAGAGGTATTAAATATACTATAGTGAATCAATAGAGTATAAAACTAAGAATGTGCAATATATTGCAATAATTATTGCTAAATATTGAAAACTTTATTGTTGTTATAACTATTTATCTATTCATTAATTCATTCACTCTCATTCATTCATTTCTTTTTTCGCTTTTAGTCTACTCTAAGCAGGTTCACCAAGCTCAGATTAACAACCTCCAACAAAGTGATTTTAGGAAAACTTGATGATTTTGGTGAAGGACAAAATAAAGTTCTTCTGGATGCAAAGAAGATCATCACTATCGAAAATAGTTTTGTAAAGAGCCTTGGCGAAAAGAGGAAAGAAGCTATTTCCAACCAAAGCATCATTGAGGCAAGTAAGATATCAAAAGATACATCAACACTTCTTAACACATGCCATCCTGGTTTTGTTATTGCTTTTGATAACATTGATCTTGCTTTAAAAAGGCGAAATATTACAGTGACAGAACAAAACTATGACTTCCACTGGGTTAACCACAAAATGGTAGAAAATAGAGTTGGTGGAAACCACTTGAAGTCTGATCAACCATTGGCAGATATTTTAGATGTTCCAAACATTAAGTTTCTTCCCAGTCTCAGTGATTCGGAAAGGCAGAGAATGGACTACATGATTCTGACATCAAGAATTATCTCCAACTACTTTGACATACTGGAACCTCTCAGAGATGTTTGTATACATCACATTCCGCACAAGTACACAAAGGAACTGTCACAAAAATCCAAAAAGGTACTTTTTTAAGCATTGTTGAATTAATATGAGGGAAAATATAATGGCTCATAATGCACTAGTAGTGGCTGAGAGAGATATATACTGAAGGTGGGGTAAAGAATTTTACCCACAGTAAAGTATGAAGTTGGTATAAGTTAAAAATTAAGAAGTGAAATTTAGTACAAGAAATAGTCTGACATGTCCTGCCCCCCCCCCCCCCCCCCCCTCCCTCCCCTCACTCTTAGGAATTAATGCCAAACTTTTTTAAGCCCAACCCTCCAATTCACTTGTGATAAAAATACTCCCTTTTAATATTACCAGTATATAGATACAGTTTAAAATATGGAAAAATTGGGTCGTTCTTCATGAATTTGCAAAATGTGATCCCATTGGAGGGCACACGTGTAGAACAATGGAAAACAACAACCTTTCCCCAACCCCGCCCCTAACCAATCACAGGGGATGTTGCAAATTCGTGAAGCCTAACCCGAAAAATTAACTTTCAAATATAGGTGCCCCTAGGTGTCATATTCAAAAATGAGAATATTAATGCAGACATGTTGGCTGTATTGCAACAATTTCAAACCTATTTGCCCATAAAGTGGGATGGCGAAGTTGATGGTCAGATATTTACTGGAGACCAAGTCACTGTAGAAAGAGCAGTCAATGTGATCTCTTCAGTGGCAAATGGTGAATCCCAAGAAGAGAGCCTGGATGGAATAAACCTCCAAATAGGCGACTGGCATGCTGCTGTGAAACTATTGACAGTAAGTACACTTAAAAATACTAGTCTCAAGCATACATTTCCAACATAATGCAAGAACACAATTTTTCCTCACAGTTCAATTCTGTGACACTAATATTGTTGAATCTTTATAATTTAGGTGCCAGGAAAAATGGGGGGAAAAAAACAACAAAATGTGGTCATTAACTGTAAATCATATTTTTTCTAATTATGGATTTTTTTTAGTTGATTTACAATAGCTTTTTCAATGCAAAGTCTGATTCCGACAGTTGTTCATTATTCTCTGACCGAACTCTCATCAATCAAAGGAATGTGACAAGTGAACCCAAATCATCATATAGAGCCAACAGAGACTTTTTACTTACTGTCATAGAGTCACGAGTGATTGCTGCTGCTATGAAGGTCCTGGGTCTGGAAAGCAAAACTGATAAGTCACAAAAAATCTTGCCAGAAGATGTGGACAAACTTCCCAAGTCTGTGAAGCTTGAACTTTTACTAAATATATCAGCCAAGGTTGTGGATGAATTCATCTTTGACAAGAATGCGGTCAATCACATGATTGACAGCATATTACTGCAACAAGAAAGAGAAAATGCAAGAAACCAACAGCAACTAACCGCAGATGGTAGATTTCCTTGTCGCTTCCCAGGTTGTAAAAGGTCATTTAAGTTCAATGGAAAAAGTAGGAGAGACCACGAGCTGTCCCATGATCCTCCTGTACAAATCACAGAAGGTAATCCAAGTATTGAACCTACCAAACCCACTACAAAGAGTGAGGACTCCAGTAAAGATGACATGTATGATTATAAGTGTGCATTACTGGCAGATGGATTTCTTTTTAAAAACTTCCTGGATGCTATAAAGGAGGGAGATGGAGAGAGGATAATGAGACAGTACAAATACATATTGCTGTACTGCAGAGCTGATGGCAGTGGTAGCACGAAATACTCACTTGAGTGTTTATATCAGTTTTTTCTGGTTAATGCTCTACTTTCACCTCGTGACAGTGATAGATATATATGGAACAGATTTGTTAACAACCATGCTAAAATTGGCACCAACATTGCACTTGATCTAGATGTTGAGCACAGTAACAACTATCTTAAGGGCTCCATAAAGAATCTTGGTCCAAACATATCTGAAAAAGCAGTCACACGCATTGCTAATGCAGAAAGTCACACAAGAGCAGTGTTGAGTAACATTGACAGTTCTCTCCAGTATGTTCAAAGCTCTGGGAAGCATGGAGTATGTTCCATTTTAAGAAATGTTGAAGTGCTAGTAAAGAAAGTCAAGGAAGAAGATGTTTTCACTTTTGATGGTAAACGCAAGTACATCTACTTTCTTCATTTCCAAAGGAACAGACTTGATGGTTTGGACATGTCTGATATGTTCAAATGGATAAACAAGCATAAGAAATATGTTTCTCTTGGCATTAGAGCAAGATAGAATGTTTAGTGAAGTTTAAGGTTAGCTATGAAGTCAAACCAGCTCATGCATTCCTATGAAGGTTAAAATATCAAATTTGTTTCTCGAAATATAAATTATAATACAAACACTAATAAGTGGATTGTCAGAAAGTAATTTTAATTAGGTCTACAATTACAATTGTTCAGATATGGTTGTGTTTTATGGAAATACATGAAAAGTCTAATCAATCAAGCTTCTGAATGGATAAAGTATTCAATGTATACACTTATTTCAATAACGTTAGTCACCTGAAAAGCCATAAAGCTGAGGCCAACAAGGATTATGGGTAGATTCATTAATTTTTACAATTCCAACCGCTTGATAACTGTTCATGGACTTGCAAACCTTTTACCGGTTACAGTCTCACCTCTTCTGAGCATCATCAAGCTGCAGTTTGTTTTAAAAAAAGCTTTGTATATATATGCTTTTTCTGATATGAAAACTTACCCATGATGCTCTGTGATCTCAGCTTTCTAGGTGTTTGGTGACTAACTTTATTGAAATAAGTGTATATAAGAAAAACATGTGGAGTTATGAATACTACTTGATAGTGAATAGTAAATAACCAATGAGAATAAGAGCTACAGAGTCAAATAAGCATGCTATTTCAAATTTTCAGTACTTCACAACTGCAGCTTATAGAATTTAAATTGATCACTCCTGCTCTTATTCTAACATAGACATTAAAGTTAATGTACTATTTATTAGACAGAAGCACAAGGGCAAAGCTTATAGAATATTTGTTATATGAATTTGATAAACAGTGGTAAACTTCAATATTAACTGTTCAGGTAGTTCAGGAATCTAAACTCATTTTTGATAAAGCATCATGTATTGCATTGGGTATACCCACATCAACTGATGCATTTGAGTCACTAACGTTGTGTTCATAAAAAGAGTCTTCAGCCAAATGTGATAATTGGTGCTGACCTGTTGTTATATAAGATTCTTGAAATAAATTTTCTGCTGCCATGTTTAGTAGATTATCATCTTCAAGGAAAACCTCCCACTCATCGAGTAACAAATCGTCATCCAATGTGTTATCATCACTTTCAAAGGCTAAAGTGTCATCCACATCTCCAAAAACATTACTTACAATTTGCAGTATTTTCTTGGAATGTTTTGTGTCCCATATCTCAATGAGATTACATATATCATTCAAAGTAAACAAGTATTGAATGTTATCCAATACCCGACTTATTTGTACATCTGAGAATCCAAGTAAGAAAGAAACATCTGTAAGGGTGTTTAAATTTCCCTGAGGGGATGTCTTTAATAGTTGTGCTACCAGACTCTTGTGATAAATTTTAAGCATATTTTGCATCTGCTCCTTCTCTGTTTGAGAGGCTTGTCGACATCTGAGAGGCACAAAGACTTTGGTAGTTACATCCTTTTTAGGGTAGGTGGAAGTTTTTCTACAGTTGGTCATTTCACACTTACATTTGGAAGCACAAATATCACAACATAGGTGTTGAGGTGTAAGAGGTGTGTACTCTGCTTGGAAGTGACTTAAGAGAGTACTACGTCTGCATTCTTCACTTTCGATGTAAGATCTTATGTCTCCTTCCACATGGCTGAGAAATATTCCATTATACAACAAGAAAGCTGATGATTGGGCTCCATCTCTTCCAGCTCGACCAGTTTCTTGTGCATAGCTTTCAATGTTCTTTGAAGGACCAAAGTGAATAACTCTGCGCACACCCTTGCAATCAATGCCCATACCAAAAGCTATTGTTGCTATAAGCACATGTACAGTACCATTTTCTTCTGTGAAAGACTGTAAGGTCTTTTGCTTATTAGATAATGGAGTGCATGAGTGTAGCATCTCAAGTAATGGTCCAGTGGATTTTGGACACATGAGATCTTTCCCAAGAAGTCCTCTTAACGTTGCATACAATAAAGCGCATTGGTTTATAGTCTGACAATATATTATTGTTCTGTCACAAGACTTTTTTTCTTCTTTCAAATCTTCTACCAACCAGCTAAAATAATTCTCCAGTTCAAAATCCTTAGGTAAATATTCAACAGAATATTGGATGTTTTCTTTGTTGGGACTCTCAAATATTATGTGAGGATTCCTCATTCTAAGAACATCAAATATTATCTTTCTTGTTGTCTTGGTGGCTGTTGCAGTCAAAGCAATCATTTTGGCACCAGGTGCAAGGGTTCTGAACTCATGTAGCCTGGAATAGGCATCTCTGAATGGTGCCAGTTTCTTGTTTATTGAAGTCCCCCTACAAATATAACAGAAACGGTCATTTTCATACTTTAACATTAAATGAGTTATGTTAAGTCTGCTTTCGTGTAAATTTTACACAAAAGCAGACTAAACATAACTAATACTTAAACTTTAATTCACTCTCAGTATAATTACATGTAAATGTTTATATGCACACCTTTATTTGGTGTTTGTATACTCTAAAAAACCTAAAGAACCCTAAGCAGATAAGAAAGAATGATACAACGCTGGTTTGTGTTTCATACAAACAAGCTTTCACCACAGCAACTAGCGCTATAGAGTAGCTTTCGTGAAACACACTTTTCTACTGGTACAACACCTCACCTGCTATGAAAATACGTAAATATATAAAGTGATTGACAATTGTAGGAATGAATTCGTAGCGTTCTATAACAACAAAGAGCTTTTCAGAATTGAACTCATTTAAGCTTTTAGTCTTCCTTGCAGTATTTTAACAGTGAATGCGGCGTGTAAACACAGCGTGAAATGCACAAGAAAGTTTGTTTCTAACACTTACCACTGCTTAATAATGTGTGCTTCGTCGATGGCTAGTGCACAGAGTTTTTCTGAATACGTCATGTTCTGTAGCATCGCTCGCCATCGCTCATTCTTAAGCCATGCTTCTGGCGTTCCATAAACCAAGGAGTATTTCCCTCGTTCTACCTCAAGACGATCATCTTCACTTTCAGTATCACTGATGCTTATGGCACTGATGCCCAAACTGTTAAGGTACATTACTTGGTCTTTTATTAGGTTTAACAACGGAGAAACAACCACAACGATGCTTCCGCACGAACCCAACATATGATCGAAAATACACGGCAGAGCTTGAAAAATTAGCGATTTCCCATACCCGGTTGGTAGATTTACAAATACATCTCGTTTTTCTTGTAAAATCTTTTGTATAGCTTCTTTCTGATGACCATTAAACTCCTTAATACGAAATTTCTTGGATGCTGTCTCGAAACCTTCCTCTAACGACGCCATCTTGTTTTCCATATGGCACGAATGGTTCCTGGATTTCGAGAACTGAGCCGTGATTGGTTAATTCATAGGAAAGGAATGTTGTGCTCGGGTAAGCAGCCGCTACTCGGGGGAGAAAACGTTGCGTGACGACACTGAAAGCGGCTGTGGGGGAGACTAGTTAACACTACAAGACTAAAGGAAAAAATACTCCTAGCATTTCCAGACATCTCAGCACATTCACAAAGACGAGATATACTACTGGTTTCTGATCATAACATTGGAGACACTATAAGGAATACAAACAAACAAGATACCAAAGTTGATGCAAAAATAGTGCGCAAAGAGATTTTGAAACACCAGTCTTTCAAAGGAACTTTTCCTCCTGGTTGTCAAGACAGCTCTATCCCACCATCTCTAAAGGCACTTGTATGTAGACAGCAGCTGATGAAGTCAACTCAAACCAAGCATCCTATTCTATTTCACTGCTCATCATTTACAACAATCCACAATCCAATTCTACTACCACACGTGGTTCATTTTCATGGAACTGCCACTTCACTTAACAACACCCAACAGAAGATGTTCCTTGGACTGTTTGTGAGATAAATGTTTTGGACGGATTTCCCAAACAAGAGAGAAAACTTTGCATCACTTCCATTGCAATTCACTGATGTACAACCATTAGTTCTAGCAGAAGACTTGTATGCTCCACCACTGACTCAACAGATGGAAGAAGAGACTGTCACACTGACCTTCATTATGGATACGAGAAGGAAAAGCAATGGCTTAAAAAATACGTACTCGATGAGTACGTGTCTACTGCTGATAGATACAAAGCAACATTTTTGAATCATGTATATGCAGAATATTCACTTGCAGGTATTGATGGGTTGCAAGCATTCCCGAGAGAGTCAAAAGACAAAACCATGGCGGCCATTGTGGTGCCGTTAACAATGGATGCTAATGAGAAATCTTTTGTTAAATGGCACCAACATAGCCGCGATGACGTAACGTGCAATCGAAGAATTCAGGGCTTAATATTCTGCCTACGGAGCTCAGTTATCCCTTTTAAGGGCTCAAATATTGTCACTGTAACAATCCGAGTAAGTTTCACATTGCATCGGTTCTGTAACAATCGTTCATGAAGCGACATTGTTGTCATGCTTTGTGTAGCACAAACACGCAAATTCAGTGGCCGTTTTTTGCGATAAATTCTTTCTAGATATTGCAAATACCTAAAAGCACTTTAATTAAACAACACTCGACACATTTCACAAAACCTGTGTGCCTAGCTTGTTCCAAAAAAAAAACAGATAAAATTCACTACAAAAATGGCTGCGATTACCTTGTAGAAATCACTGAATCCTACCGAATTATGGTTTGATACGTTGGTCAAACGTTTCTCAATCGATAAAAAGTTGTAAGCAGTCGCCAACAGAGCAGCCAAATTATATGAAGTATATCTGGGTAAACTCGATGGCATAGTGTCTACTGCTTATTAATATGCAGTATGCAGTAGACACAAAAAGTCTTCACACTCCATGGAAAAGAGAACTTAGATTCAAATGACAGCATTTCATGGACTGCATTTCATGCATCTAAGACCATCATGGTCTTGCCGTAGCGTTTGCAGTTCAGGTTTGAACCTCAGGAGACCCTTCTAGCGGTAAGGGATTTACAGCAAGTATTTTTAGTACTTTTAATGCCATTCACTCACGTTTCAAGCTCAAACTTATATTCTTATATGTGTGTATTACGTAAATGTATATTTTTGATTTATGAACTATGAATTATGTATGAACTCTAGACGATGAAAGAGTAGTGAAAGTTCTGGAAAAACTAACATGGCGGCTTGAAACTAGCAAACACACGCATGCAAACAAGTACAAAAAATTTATGTTTTACGTTTGAATTTTGAAAGAGTTTTTTGTCTTTTTAGGTAACCAAACAGCTGGAACGATGCTATGCTTAGCCACTGAAGTGGCATCTAGGAGACCAAAGAGCCCAGCAGAATGGGATGAATCGCAAACATTCTCCTCATTTCACCACAGAAGACAAGGAAACTATGTCGATGAAGATAAAAAGGCGCTTAAAAGGTGAGCAATGCGTGCGTGTGGTTTTTTCAATCAAATATATGTCAAATTATTCCCAAGGGCCTAAATTCGTGCTTACTGAATAGGTCTGGCACCAAGGAGGAATATACAGAGCTACATTAGCTTCTGGAGGATATTCATGATTCGAAAGTGCACTGAAGAAAAAAAGAAAGAAAACAAGAAACAGAATGAGAAGGCAGAGCGTGAGAAAGGGCAACAAATGAGAGAGGCAGCCATGGTGGAGATGACAATAGCTCACTCCCCTAAATAGTGGCTGCTTACCCGAGCAAAACATTCCATTCCCTTTGTCTGTGGTTAACCAATTAGGGAACAGTGTGACATTGATTTACCGCCCCATTCGAAGCAGGAGAATAATCAACATTCCGCGAAAACTAACTGAAAGGGAGGATAAATGTTATCTCTGTTCTCAATCTTGTCTGAAGAATAACAAGATCTTTTTTTTCGTTTTTGACAAAAGTTCTGACATATTTCAAGTCTTATCATATCTGCGATTGACGTGGATTTGAATAATTAATCACAAAGTTTGTTCGTTTGTATAACAACGCTTGCTACAAAGTCCTCTTAAAGTTTGAAAATCGTACTCGCGATCAGCTCTAGAGGGGCAGCAAAATCTCTTCAGTCAAAAGAAATGTTCTACAGTTCTACAGTTAAGATAAATGTCCATAATAGTAGCTTTTTGAGATTGATCAGGAGTGACACAACAACAAGTATCATGTTCTTGCTCATTCGAAAGGTTATCAACACAGACAGTTAAATCTTGAAATACGAGATTATCCAAAGCCTGTCGGCAAATTTATAAATACATCTCTTTTCTCTTCTACTATGAAACATATAGCTACCCTCTGATAGTCGTTAAAAGCCATTATTTGAAATTTTGTGCTCACTTTATCCAACGCCCTCTCGAAGTGCGCCATTTTGCATTGATAATGGCGCGAGTTAGTTCTCGATTTTGGGACTAGAGCTGTGATTGGTTAATTTGAGGGAATGGAATGTTGTGCTCGGCTATGCAGCCGCTACTTAGGGGAGTTAGCGTTGCGTGACGAAACTAATAGCGGCTGCGTAGGAGACCAAGATGGCAAGTGAGTTTGTATAATCACGTTGTTCATTTAGGTAATACTCTGGCATGGTTCAAAAGAGTAATACTGTTTGTATATTTGTGTAGAGAAAAAGTATGAAAGTAGCTCATCAGGTGAAGATAACTCAAATGAGAGCTCCAAATCTGGGGCTAGTAGCACCAGCAAAGGCAAAAGGGGTAAATATGCATTTCTTTGTGTGCGGTATAATAATAATAATTCGTCTTATTAGAGTGAGGCATTTAACCCGTGAAATAAAAATTATTAATCCACGAGTAATAGTCAAATAGACACAAAAGAAATAAATGGAATTAGGGTCTACTAAACCGTGTTATAGGACGTTTGCACGATGGCGTCATTGACCTCTACTACCAGACTCCCTTGCACACTTTCTTTTGTTCAGTTAATCAGCACCAATTGTCTTACTATTCTCATGAGGGAATACAAATTTAAACAAGAAAGAAAATTCGCAAAGCATATTGGTAGTGGGAGTCAAATGACGCCATCATGCAAACGTCCTATTCTAATGTTTATTTCACGGGTTTAATGACATCACTCTACTTTAAAGTGCATTCACTCTTTGGGGAATGGCTGTAACACTATTAGGGGCATAAAGAGAAAATTCTTAGGAGAATTTTAAAAAGACATATATGTAGACTAGGAGTGAACTGCAGTCACTAAATACATGTAATACTACTTTGATACTTAAAATAGTGGACATTTAAACAAATTAATTATTTTGTTGCCTATGTTTTGTTAAACTGTATTTCCATATATACACTTATTATGTAGTACTATTTCATACATTTAGTGGTTGCACACTAGTAATTTTATATATTGGGTTCATTGCCAGTATATTAAGTAAATATCTAGAAGACGTAATCCAACGTCTCGTACTTACATCATTGGCTTCAACGCCTTAAAAGAGAGTCGCTCACAAAAAGACCTGGGATTTATTACTTCACATGACATAGGCTGGCATAATCACATAGTTTGCGTTGCTAAATCCAATAAGGTTCTGCGTTTCCTTAAGACGCAATAGTCCTTATTCTGTAGGGGGTTTCTCTCAGATTTCAGCTTTATGTTACGCTTGTGCGTTCAATCCTTTGTTATGGCAGTCAGGTTTGGGCACCGCAAATCAAGCTCACTGGATATCTTACTCCTCCAACATGTCTAGCGCTGCACCAGAAAAATTTATTCTCAGGTACCAATCAGATCTATCTTACAAAGACAGGCTTGTCAAACTCAACCTACTCCCACTGTCTTACTGGTTTGAGTATTCAAATCTCTTATACTTTTTCAAGTGTCGCCTTAAGGTTAATAATATTGATCTATCTAGTTAGTTATGTTACCTCAGGCTCGCTTTCATCCAGATCCTACTGGCAAGATCTTCCTTGCAGGCGAATCAACCTACCGGCTATATATGTATTGCTTTCTTTTTACATGCACATTGGCAGGCTTCCTTCGGGTACTAGGATCTTCCTGTCTGAAAAATAGCCAGATCCTATGTACTAGGATTGTGTTTGATTCTAGCAAAACACATGTTAACGAAATAGGAGAGATAACTCGTCTACTAGGGCTAAGGGATATTTATCTTGGGAATTCTGTTAGGTGAATGTAATTACGGCCCTTTAGCTTCGTTCCATTCTCATGTAAACTAAACGCAAAAGTTATATATATTCTAACTTTTATTATTTTATTTTATTTTATTTTAATTCATTAGAAGCTGCATTTTTAAGATTGTTCATAATATTTTTTTGGTCTTTTGGGATTTCTGTAAAGGCATTGAGACTTCGTAATTGCTATAAGAACTGTTATATTATCATCATTATTTATTACAAAAAGGTGGGTTTAGAAGCAGACTTCCTACTATCTTTATAACAAAAAGTTAATTGTTTCTCATTTTGTATTATTACGCTACATTAATTCTATTGTTTATTTAGGTATTTATATTTTGCAATCTGCATCACGATATCCATCTGAAGATGGCAGATGTTACTGCCGAAACATGTCAGTTAAACTAAAAAGTGTTGTGTTTGTTATAAAAATATTTGTAACCTGTGGCTTTACTTTAAGCATCTGTAAAATAAGTTTCTGGTGATGGGGGATCCAGGTTGAAGTGAGTACTTGCCAGGGACCCATATAAACAGGTGTGGCAGTTGGTCAGTATTACTCCAACCAGGTAGAATTTGGCAACAGGCTGGAGCAGAACTTTGAGGTTTCTTTTAAAATCCAAATATGCAAAATTTTGAATAATATTGCCAAAACCCCATTTGACACTTGACCTGACTTTTACTCATGCGGGAGTTGAACTGTTGTTGACCATTGGTAATGTGTGCACAGGATATTTCTTGTTATGCCATATGCTGGGTCACCATATACGACATAAGGTTCACCATTAGGCTTTTGAAACCTTGTCAGCTTAGAGAGGCCACTCTTTGCAAGCATGAAGGCATCATATGCCTACATCCCTCGATGGGACCAAATAAGTTGGCAATCAACCCATTTGGTGCATGAACTGACTGTAAAAAATGCAATAAAATATTGAAAAATATTCTAAGAAAATGGGTTACAGCTCAACCTTTCGCCATCATTGTGATAACACTTAAGGTGGCTGTCTACTTTTGAACGTTCGATTTGAGCCCACGATGTGCGCGCGCTCAAAAACCGCTGAAAAATCTACAAGATTTTATTGAAGAACCATACGCGTTTTGAGTTTCAACTGAGCAAAACCCTCAAATTTTGCACGGGACTCTATATTTTTTGATAGCCCATTCGAAAAAACTCCTAAAAATCTAGGTTATATCGAGATTCTAGGAAAAGTTTAAATCAGGAACACATGAAAAAATAGATTTTTGTAGGGATTTTTGTTCGACTTTATGAGATTTTTTAAGAGCACCGAAACTACAAAATATGACAAATCAATGTATCTCTGTCTTTTTGTCGAAAATTTCCATGTATTATTGTAGAAGGATTGACTAACCTTCGTTCCTGCAATCATATAGTCAGCAAATAACTATTATCTTATGAATCTTAATTTTTTTGTTATCACTTCCGGTGGCGCAATTTTTACTCCAAAAGCTCGTGCGTAGGCTTCCATTAAATGCTGATTATCTCAAAAACAAGCTCGGGACACCCTATTTTTCTTTCCAGATTTGGAATCAGCATTAAATTTCAATTCGGAAAATCGAAGTTTTAAAAAAAGCTTAAATCAATTTCCAAAAGTAGGCAGTCACCTTAAATAGGTCAATAAACTGTTAGGCAAAAAGGAATGCAGATTTGGGGGGGGGGGGGTAAAATTTAGCCAGAGCAATGGAAAATGGGAAAATTTTCAGATTCAGGGGGTTGTAAAATTATATACAGCTATTGTTGTTGACCTCAGAGTACCTGAGCAACATTTTTATCAGGAAACAATGGCAAGACAAACACAAAATGTAGATCGTCTTTCCTCGCTGCTTGACTCAGAACTGTCATCATATAAGATCACTTTAACTCATCCATTTCTCGTCTGTAAAATATGATCGATAAAGCGTCAATTTTACATAAAAAGAGTATGTTATTGAAAAAAGTCTGAAAATGCAAATGGCAACAATACAATCTCATTGCATACCTTATGGAAAAAGAGGACTGTGGTTTCTTTCCTTGTTTGCCTGAAATTTCTTGTCTGCCTCTGATTTGGGTAGTTTCTCAGGGAACTGTGAGTTAAAGGGCTTTAGGGTTTTGTTATTATGCTTTGAGAGCATGTTCTTCATTTCTCCACAGGGTTAATGAAAACAGGAGTTCTTTCATGCAATCAACATATCCTATAAATAAGGAAAGTATCATTACACAAAATAATATGTTACACCTTATAAACTTAAATACTGCATCAACTTAGAGGCTGATGTGGGTACAAGCCTTGTTGCTGTAGTATCAATATATATTTGTATTAATGTACATAATATTCAGGGTGTTCATCTAGGGTAGGGATCAGAATGTTCCAGTAATTGAGAAAAATTATCCAGCCGCTTTTTAATCAATGTTTATGCCACAGCCAACAAAATCCTTACCATATGTTGGTGGAATAGGCACCTCTCTTACTACCTCCTCACCAAGCTTAAACTTTGGATATGTGACTCTGTGACATTTGGACCTATTTCTTGTTTCTTAACTTTCTCTACTCACATTCTCGTTGAAATTGAGACTTGTGAAATGAAGAATGTGTCTGATAAGAAAAATAGTCTAATTATTTTGATGTGTTTGTTTTCTAACAATCCATTGAGCTGTAGTACACTCTGTACTATGGGCTTCATATGAATTTTAAATTATTAATGATATTGAAATAAATCGAATACCTGCATACATTGTATAGTCCCTAACCAAGAAAACGCTATCATCTTTGGATGCCAGTGTTTCAAAGTAGCATGAAAACCTTCCAATGAGCTGGTCTGGGCATTTGGGGACAGCATTCGTATGTAACCAAGCAAAGTTTTCTAGGTCAATATGCTTTCAAATTTATCATGAGCAGCAGTGCATGCAAAATCATTGATAAACAAGATAAATTTCTATTTTTCTAGAGGAACCCCACTTCTTGAGATATTGGTATAGTCGATCATGTTTTTTACACTCAGTGAAATGAAATTGGAATTACTCTTCGTGTAGCCAATTGCATACGTTTTTTGGAACCTTTTTTTTACAATCCTGGATCTCCCACTATGGTAGACCTACTAAGCAGACCCATGAGAAACAAACTACCTCGTTTGATCCACAATCTTTTTTCAAGTTCTCCATGGTGACTGTCAAGCCAGCCCTTTCAAGGAAACTAAAGCACTGCTTTACTCCCTCCAATTCAGTCTGTGTGCTCCCAACAGTTTCATTAGCCTTAGCGTTAAATAATGTCAGCAAAAACATCATCAATAGTGTCACAATAAGCCTTATCTACAGTGTTAATAGTCTTCCCTGTTGAAAAAACACTGTTAACATCTGTTTACCATATTTCAGCCTAAAAGATTATATCAATTTTGTCATATACAGTATGTTAGATTTTACCCACCTGAAAAACTTCAAAATTGACATTTTTTAGTAGTGTTGTTGACAACATGGTATATATGTTTATATTTTTATATTTTTAACTTTTTATCTGGTATATATTTTTATATTTAGCTGACAAGATTTCTCCGATGACTGAGGTCTGAAGGGTCTGGTGCTGGAATCAACACTGAAACAGAAACAGAAGAAAAGAGTTCAACATTTGTTTTGATACTTGAAGCAACATAAGATCATGTTGAACTGTACCATGTCCTTAATATAAAAAGTTATGGTAGTATGGAGCCAACCGCATAAAAGAGCCTCATACAGGAAGTGATTAATCACATATTAGTACCCTTGTCAAATGCTACTACATAATATAAAGCTTACTTCACTTTATGGTAGGAATTATCTTCCATCTCAACATCAGTATTTTCATCTTCTGTTGATTCAGTGTTAGCTATCCATTTACTGTCCTCATCATGTGTGTTTTCATAACTTGATTTAGCACCACAGCTGAACCAGACATAATAACCAGATAATGGTTGTTGGTGTTCTTCCTCCTCGTCTTTGTCGTCTGTCTCACTCTCACCTTGTCATCTTTAGTTTCATACTCACAAGGAGGTATTTTCTGTACAATAAGAAACATCAAGCATTAAATACAGTGTGTGGATTGGTAGATACTCTAAATACAAATAATTTCAACATTCATTGCCCATACTCACCCTTTGTAGTTCTTTCATTAGTTGAATGAATGTCGAAAGAAACTGTCATAGAGGCTTTCCTACATTTGAATGTCCTGTCTGTTTACTTCTGTCATTATTGGTAATGAAAAATCAAACCATCTCTTCATGAAATGTGGTGTGTCACAGGTATCTACGCTTGGACCCTTCTATTCCTTCTTTATATAAATTATTTGCCTTACTCATCAAATATTTTAAGGTTCAGAATCTTCACTGACGATACTTATATACTTTATTCTTCTAAAAATCTAGCCAAGCTTCAAACAGTAGTTAATAATGAATTTCCGAAGATATATAAATAATGCAGTGCCAACAAACTGACAATTAACTTTAACAAAACAAACTTTATGTTAATAACAACTCCTCAGCGGAAACATGCCCATTTAACTATTCCTAACATCACGCAAAAAAGTTGCATGAAGTACTTAGGTTTATATATTTACGAATTTATGAACTGGAAAAATCATTTGTCATATGTTAGTAATAAAATAGCTGAAAATATAGGAATCTTATATAGATTGCATTGATACCTCTATTATGCATTAAAATATCCTTATGTCAATCATGGGATCATGAGTTGGGGAGATACTTATAAAAGTAATACTGACAAACTGTCTTCTCGACTAAGGAGGAGAAGCGATGATCCGAAATCATACTTCAAACTGTTAGGCATCCTTTATGTTGAAAATATATATAAGATAAAACAGGCATTATTTACTCATAAAATCTTGAGCAATCCTTCCAGAATATCTGATATCTTCAGTGAATCCATAATACCTGTGTCAGATATTCATTCTTACAATACAAGATTTTCAGCTAACAATAATTTCTATAAAAAACGAGTAAGAACAAATCATGGTAAATTTACATTAAATTTTAGTATTTCTAAAATCTGGGAAACAATACCCAAATCAATCAAAAGTCTTCCTTATTCATCCTTCAAACAGATGTATAAGGAATTCTTACTTAATAATCAATAACAATTATATCATTATATATATATATACATAATTATTTAATTTATCCCTTTTTTTTTTTTTTTTTTTTTTTTTTTGCTATAGTGGAAATTTATACTGTTGAATTTAATATTATTGTACTATTATGATATTATAGCCTTGTAGTTTTTTTTTCTTTTTCTTCCTTTTTTTTTTTTTTTTTTTTTTTTTTTTTCTCCTCTATATTGACACCAAATGAAAATCACGACAGGCAACTAGAAAGCTTTAGCTCCTTTGGCTGCCGTACACTTACACCTATAATAGGTTAATTATAGTACACGTATAATATTTTAAATGTTATTCAAACTATATATTTCCTTGTAATTCTATTCTATAAAATTGAAAAAAACTGTAAATAAACTGAAATTGAACTGAATTGAATTAAATTAGAGTGCAAACAATGAAACTTTAGTAATACTAAATAGTGTACAGTGAGGCATACTTGCTTGATGGCTCCCGGAAATCAGGCTGATGTCTTTGCACAAATTTTACCCACTTCTCCAGAATAGCTGCATCAGAAGGAAACTGATGCATTTTTACATTAGGTGTAAAAGTGGTATTTTTACAGCTTCACTGATTTGGAGCACCAGCTAAACAATATCTTCCTCGTCTCTGAGTTGGTCTGTTCTCTGCCATTTTGTTTTGATATGCGAAGACTGCAACCAAAGTAACATCACAAGCCTAAATCATGTGATATTTTGGCCACTCGACTCAAAAGCCATTTTTGAAAGCCCATATTGGAAAATTCAAATCTCTATAAAATCGTAGGTTTTTTATTTAAATCATCTGAAATTTTGGAATTTTACATTGCAGATGTCATACTTTAAGAAATGATCAAAAACCTGGTACGCTTCATAGGCACTGTAGACGACAACTATTTGATTTCCTAATTAGCGTAGGTTATTAATATTCATAAGTTGAAATTATGGGATGTAAGCCGGGACAGGCAGCAAGACGATCGTAATACGTACACCATATGGTATGTCAAGATTATATTTGATTTTCCGTAAGATATAGGCTTTTAATTTGTAACTTTTTATTTCTAGTGAACCTCGTAATTATAAATCTGTCTATTGTGAATGAAATAACTGAAGAACATCAAGATTATCGAGAATTAAATCGCTGATATAATCGACGAGCGTTTTGCGTTGTGTACCCATTACTGAATTAGATGTCCCCACTGAACGAAAGAAGATGTCCGCTACATTATTGTTCACATATGTCATTCACCGACTGATGGACATTTATTAAGCTTGATTCTGCAGTTATCCAGCGTTTATTTCATCTCCGAAGAGTGTTTACAAGAATCGTACGGCTTGTGAATTCCTCGAATTTCCATGTGCAGCGATGGATGATGACACAGGAAGCCCGCCGGCAAGACGCAAGAAGCCCGCTGATCGTGAAAGTTGTGACGGAGTGAGAGAAGAGAGAGCTGAAGCTCTAAGACGCTCAAGATCGGGATATATTGGCCAATTGACAAAGAATTATCGAAATATAAAAGAAGTGATGAAATCAGAGAATTTCAATGATATTGATACCGTTCTGAGGATAAGGCAGAAAATATTGAACACATTTGATAACTTCGAACGGTGTTGTCAACAGCACTTAGAATGCTTGAAGGAACAGTTGGATATTGAAGAAGCTGAAGGCATTTACAGTAGAGAGCTAGAAGCTAAAAAAGACATTGAGGGAGAAATTGATGCGTGGACCCACCGGAACAAAAGACCGTTCATTGACTTTGATCTGCCTCTTGTCGAACCCTGCGATTCTAGTAGCCAAGCAGGCTCTAACGAAAGTTCCCAATCAAGTACAGCAACGAAGTTAAAGTTGAAAGCGAGGGCAGATCAAGCTGTTGCCGAGCTTAAGATTAGACAGTTGAAGGAAGAGCAAGAATTGCAAGAAAGAATTGAAGAGATGACGATGAAATTGCGGTTAGAGGAGGCAATTCAAGTCAATAAAATAAAACGTCGACACACATTACTAAAAGCTCAACACGAAATGGAACAAAGAAACACTGAACTAAAAATCTATGAAAGGGCCGAACGAGTTGAGCTATACAATTTTTACGACGACGACGACGACGTGTTACCTGGTTCAAACCCCTTTGGCTCCACACCAAGAAGTGCCCCAAAGGAATCGACTAGAGTTGCAGACTTTAGACAGCGCCTCCCTGTGAACCCGTTTGCAACTCCGATAACACCGATCTCCACTAACCCATTCGCAGCCCCGATGGCCCAGACGCCTGGCAGTTCGTTAGCAACACCGACAAGGGGAAGCTCAAGTAACCCGTTTACGACGACAGAATGGCCTGATGTAGTACACAGGAAGCCCAAACCGAAGTTTGTTCATGCTGCACATGCACCGACACCACAGGCATGGCTGGACCTGAACACACCCGAGTTCTACGTCGCTGATTATGATAACCGTCTAAGCGACACTGCCAATAACGATGAACCACCTAAGCCAGCAGTCCATGAGAAGGTCCTCAGTCAACTGATAAAGCAGCAAGAAAGGATCACCAGCGCCATGACCAACGCTTTAATGCTTCCTAAACCAGAGCTATTAACCTTTGATGGAAACCCATTACACTACTGGAGGTTTATTCGCAACTACGAACAGAACATTGAAGCAAAGACTGAGGATAACGGAGAACGATTGAATTATTTACTGCAATATTGTACGGGCAAGGCTAAAGAAGTGATCAAGAACTGTGTAGTATTGGACTCTACCGACGGCTACCTCACAGCACGAACATTATTGCTTGAAAGATTCGGCGAACCTTATGTCATAGCCACGGCCTACATTGATCTTGTAACTGAGGGACCCCCGCTGAGGGCGTCTGATAGAGAAGGCCTGCAAGTTTTCGCCGATAAGTTAAAGGACTGTGAATTAACTCTACGTGCCGTTGGATATTATGACGACTTGAACAATGCTGACAACTTGAAGAAAATAGCAGAACGTTTCCCTGTCCACCTAAAGGCTAGGTGGCTCGAGAAGGCTAGAGTGATACGAAGCGGAGGAGGAAAACCCAGCATAGACCATATGTCCGAATTTTTGTCTGAGAGAGCAAAGGCCGCAAATGATCCTGTTTTCGGACAGATTATGGACTCAAAGGACACGTCCAGGGACAGAATGCGACCCCGAAGTAAACCGTTTCAGAACACGCCAAGGCCGCCAAGAGCTACCACCCTAGCGACACACCAAGCAGAAACGCCGAAAGTGACGGCAACAACAAAGGATTCACAATTAGCTTCGAGGGCCGCATATACTTTAAACGACCAGGTAAAGTGTGGTCTTTGTGCCCAAGCACATCTTCTCACAAGCTGCGATGAATTTAAGAAGAAGACGCAAGGTGAAAGAATGAAGTTTGTTCGAGACAAAGGGTTATGTGACAACTGCCTTAAGCGAGGACATAGAGCAAAGAATTGCTATCAGAAAAAACAGCGTGAAGTGGATTCCTGTGAGGGAAAACACCACACGTTGCTGCATCCACCGAACAGCTCTAACCTTAATCAACAGCCGAGCCAGGATTCAAGTAACAATACGAACAGTGCTAAAAATTATAATGTCGTCAAGGCTGATAGCGTAAACAGCGTCGATGTTCTTGCCAAGGAGAAAAGAGTATGTCTTCCAATCGTGCCCGTAAAGGTTCGTGGAAAGAAAGGTCAGAGATCTGTTGTCACCTACGCTCTTTTGGACCAAGGATCCGACACGACATTGTGCGAGAAACGCCTAATAGAACAGCTGGGAATCGAAGGCGCCGAACGAACATTCTCGTTGACAACTATCGAAAAGGCAAACGTTCAGCGAAAGGGATTAACCGCGAGTTTGGAAGTTACAGCTCTTGACTCAGACAATGTCGTCGAGATACCGACCGTATGGACAGTCAAAAAATTGCACATCACTACAGAAGGTGCACCCAGAGATGAAGACATTCGTAGGTGGCCACATCTAGCAGAAATACAAATACCTGAAATAGACACTGATGAAGTTACTTTACTCATCGGCAATGATACGCCTGAAGCCTTTTGGGCGTTAGAAGAGAAACGAGGACAACGGAAGGAACCGTATGCGGTCAAGACACTCCTTGGATGGACCATCGTAGGACCGATGACTGAGTCTAGGCATCAACAAAGCTTGAACACACACTACATATCTTCCCATGGTGATGAGCTTAAGGCTCAAGTTGAAAGATTCTGGAGGACCGATTTCGGAGATGCAGTACTAAGTTCCGAAGAATGCATGTCAGCAGAAGATAAAAGAGCGTTGTCTATCATGCAGGAAAGCACGGTTTTATCTGAGGGTCACTACCAAATGGCCCTGCCGTGGAGAAACAGCAGTTATTGTACATTGAACAATCGACCGATGGCTGAGTTTAGACTTGCAACATTAAAACAAAGATTCCTGAACGATCCTGGACTTTATGAGAAATACAAAGAAGTTATAGATGACCATCTGACTAAGGGCTATGCCCGTCGCCTTCCCAACGAGAATTTTGACCAGAAGAGAGTGTGGTACCTACCCCACCATGCTGTGATTACCCCCAAGAAGCTACGCGTGGTATTCGACTGCGCCGCCAAATGGAAAGGCATGTCATTAAATGACCAACTATTGCAAGGACCTGATCAAACGAACAATCTCGTAGGCGTCCTTACTAGATTTCGCGAAGAGCCCATAGCACTAGCAGCAGATATCGAAGCTATGTTTTTGCAAGTCAAGGTTGAGCCCAAGGACTGTGACATGCTTAGATTCCTTTGGTGGCCTGATGGAGATCTTAGTCAACAGCCAGCAAATTTTCAAATGCTAGTCCACATTTTCGGTGCAACGTCTTCGCCAAGTTGTGCGAATTTTGCACTCAGAAAAACAGCTGACGACAATCAAACCGAATTTAATGATGAGATTTTGAACATCGTGCATAGGAACTTCTATGTGGATGATATGCTGAAGTCGACAAGTACTGTTGAAGGCGCTATACGAACTGCACCTGAAGTGACTGAAATGCTACGACGAGGAGGATTTCGTCTCACAAAGTGGATGAGCAATAGTAAAGAAGTCCTCAAGTCGATACCTGAATCTGAAAGAGCTAAGGCTGTAAAGGAACTAGACTTTGAACGATTTCCGACGGAAAGAGCCTTAGGAGTTGAATGGGATGTCGAGAAAGATTGCATCGGATTTAAGACACAGGTAAAGGAAAGGTCTCTTACAAGACGTGGGATGTTATCCATAACGAGTTCTGTGTATGATCCATTGGGTATCGCTGCTCCATTCGTCCTGTTAGCCAAGCTAATCTTGCAAGAACTTTGTAGACAGCAACTAAAATGGGATGACCCAATCCCTGAACATAACCTCGTTGAGTGGAAGAGATGGCTAGAAGACCTACCAAGACTGTCAAATATGAAGCTACCGAGATGCTTGAAGTCACCTGACCTTGGAGACATCGTCACCTATGAATTGCACCATTTCGCAGATGCTTCCCAGTCAGCTTATGGCACCGTATCGTACCTGCGGATGGTTGACATTAATGGGGAAGTACATTGTTCGTTCCTGAACGGGAAGTCAAGGCTCGCTCCTGTAAAACCAGTGACCATTCCTCGCTTAGAACTATCGGCGGCCGTTGTAGCAGTCAAAATTGATAAGATGTTAACAGCCGAGCTAGATCTGCCGCTGACTGAGTCGACGTTCTGGACTGACTCTACAACAGTGCTTCAATACATCAACAACTTCTCAAGACGATTCAACATCTTCGTGGCACATCGGATTGCTATCATTCACGAATTTTCTACCCCCAAGCAGTGGAGATATGTGAATACCAAAGACAATCCTGCGGATGATGCGTCCAGAGGTTTGACCGCGGAGAAAATTACAGGAGACGAAGGAAGGCGATGGTTGTGCGGCCCTGAGTTTTTATGGAAAGGCCAAGATTCGTGGCCAGCACCAGTTCTCAAGATATCTGAGGTACCAAGTGACGACCCAGAAGTGAAGAGAGAGAGACAGGTCTATATGGCACAGCAAAGGGACTCAAAGAACTTCCTGCAACGAATGTACGAGCATTACTCTGATTGGTATCGCTTAAAGGTGGCCATTGCCTGGATGCTGAGATTCAGAAACTACTTCGTAAACAAGTTAAGAAGTTCAAAGCATGATTTTGAAGTTAAGCCTGCTACAAGAGGAAGAATAACTGTGAAAGAGATTCGAGAAGCAGAAGTTGCAATTATCAAGGATGTACAAGGCCAAGGCTTCACAAGGGAAGTGAATATCTTGAGCAAACAGATTGAGAAGTCGAAAGTCAAAGTTTCCACAAGAGAGAAACCCCTACCAAAGGCAAGTTGCATTTTCAAGCTAGCCCCCGTGCTTAAAGGAGGAGTTTTATTAGTTGGAGGCCGCTTAGAGAACGCCCCAATTTCTGATGCAGCCAAACATCCACCAATTCTACCGAAGAACCACCCTGTCTGCGAGCTTGTTATTAGACACTATCACCAACTGTACGGCCACGCTGGAAGAGAACACCTACTGGCCCTTGTAAGACAGCGATATTGGATAGTAAGCGCAAGATCCCTAATTAGACGTGTGCTGACGACATGCTTTGACTGCCGAAGACGTAAGGCCCCGCCTATATCCCAACAGATGGCAAACTTGCCAGTTGACAGGCTCACCCCTGACGAACCACCATTTTCATTTGTTGGAACAGACTTCTTTGGTCCATTCTTAGTGAAAAGAGGTCGGAGCACAGAGAAACGGTACGGATGCATTTTCACTTGTTTAACATCACGAGCCGTACATCTAGAGGTTGCTCATAGCTTGGAAGCAGATTCCTTCATCAATGCGTTGCAGCGGTTCATGAATCGCAGAGGAAGACCCATCGAAATCAGAAGCGACAATGGTACTAGCTATAAGGGTGGTGAGAGAGAGCTACGCAAATCTTTACAAGAATGGAATGTTCAGAAGATCGAGAGTTTCCTAAAACAGAGAGAAATCGTCTGGAAGTTTAATCCCCCAGGAGCCAGCAGCATGGGTGGAATATGGGAGAGAATCATAAGATCTGTAAGGTCCATTTTAAGGGCCCTGTTGAGGGAGCAAGTTACTACAGACGAAGTCCTGTTGACTTTAATGACGCAAGTGGAGGCCATTCTTAACAGTAGGCCGTTGACAACTTGCAGTGATGATCCCAAGGACGACTCCCCTTTAACGCCTAACCATATCCTGTTACTGCGTCCAGGAGCGAGTATGCCTCTAGGTGTATTCACGGCTTCTGATAACTATGGCAGACGTCGATGGAGACAGTGTCAATATCTAGCCAATCTGTTCTGGCGCCGTTGGCTCAAAGAGTACCTACCAACTTTACAATTGAGGCAGAAATGGATCTCCCCACAAAGGAACCTAGCGAAAGGTGATGTTGTTTTGGTGGTGGACGAGACCGTTAAACGGGGCCAGTGGCCTCTGGCATGTGTACTAGAAGTTTACAAGGCAAGGGAGGGACTTGTACGCTCCGCAAGAGTCAAGACGTCTAAGACAGAGTTGGTCCGTCCCATTCACAAATTGTGCTTGCTGGAAGGAGTTGATTAAAGCCTCAAGAATCAAGGAAGCACTGTTAGCGAATTACACAAGAACATTGTTGAGTTAATTGATAATTGTGCTATGAAACCAAATTAATTTCTTATTGTCGTCAGGACAATGATTTAAGAAATGATACATAAGAAATGCCTCATTTGGGGCCAGTAATGTAGACGACAACTATTTGATTTCCTAATTAGCGTAGGTTATTAATATTCATAAGTTGAAATTATGGGATGTAAGCCGGGACAGGCAGCAAGACGATCGTAATACGTACACCATATGGTATGTCAAGATTATATTTGATTTTCCGTAAGATATAGGCTTTTAATTTGTAACTTTTTATTTCTAGTGAACCTCGTAATTATAAATCTGTCTATTGTGAATGAAATAACTGAAGAACATCAAGATTATCGAGAATTAAATCGCTGATATAATCGACGAGCGTTTTGCGTTGTGTACCCATTACTGAATTAGATGTCCCCACTGAACGAAAGAAGATGTCCGCTACAGGCACTTAAGTACGATGAATAAAGAGTCTGAATTTATCTTCTGTTATCTTATTTTCTGAAGGATGATGAATACAAAAAGTCCAAAGTTTACTATTGAAAGAGACTTCCAAGAACTTAAATAAATAGTGGTCAACACCATCAGTGTGTTACTAATTATATACCTCAAATGAGGAAACACAAACCTCATCTCGAACAAGTTTAGAAACTTTTAGGTGTGTGGCGTCATATCATTCTATTGAAGGACAACTTTAAAAATAATTCAGAGTCTCATAAAAGAAAAAAGAGGAGTAAAACTTCATAGGTTTATTAGAATGTTAATAAATAAGACAAATCATGGAGTGTCTCTGTTTGAACAAAAAAATTAAAATAAAATACAAGTCAGGATTCTAACAACCCAAATGGACAAAAGAGAAATAGATTGTAGATTATAATCAGATCATGGATCAAGTAACATCTCATACTACTAGATTTGAGTGTTGATTCCTAAGATTGAAAATATAGAATAATAGGATGGCATAAGATACATGTAACTACTTTCCAAAACAAAAAGTTAAAAATGAAATTGGATAAATGGGGAGCGTGAAAAATAAAAGATTCAATTAGATAAATTCAGGATATTTGAAAAAAATTCTAAAAATAGATATGACCTATATCCAGGATGGCCACTAAGGAAATCACTCTGGAGTTTCCAAAACGGTCGCTGATTGGTTCTCGACACGTCAGAAGAATCGTCATAATTCTGAAAATAGATATGACTTTCCCCAATACAGCCAAGAGGTGGCACAGGAAAGTCCGCAACGCAGCTGATGGGCTGTAAGGAGATATGACATCATGATAGGGTGTCATTCTAAAAACAGATGTGACCTATCCAAAGAGGTATGACGTTGCTATAAGGAGTGTGACATCATTTTATAGGGTCGATCCACAATTCACCCGTTGCAGAACCCCTATTTTATATCCTAATATCAGTGCTTGTTTCTGGTCTTAAGCCTCAACCAACAAATGTCAAGTACATTATAGCATGTGAACAATAGCCCACCAGCGAGATATGCTTCGCTTGTCATGCACAAAGGTTTCAGCATGAGTCTACGAGCTAAAATAAATTTATTCTTACCGCCTGAGCATTTAGCCTCATACTGAAACCTTTGTGTGTGACAAGTTCTTTGCAAGTTGCCCCTGTGCCCCTTTAGGAACACAGTTGAATTGCCAGTCTGATTGACAGGCAACTAAAACCAAACATTTTGTATGCACAAGAATATTTTGTTTGTGCATATAAATAACATATGCACACACACAAATGATTTGCTCAACTCACAAACCAAATATTCTCCTAGAGGTCCTTTTAATACAAGGAGGGGAAGCGCATTTTACTACCAAGCTGGGGTTATTTGCTAATGTTCATGACATTACCTTAAAGAATACATGTAAAATCGTGGTCCTCAACCCAGCACAGCACAAAAGCAACCCTGACCCCTGAAGAATTCCAGCAGAAAAAAAAACCCCAACCCCATGACAATTCCATCATAAAAATACCCCAGACCCCTGAAGAATTCCACGGTCCTCAATGAGGGGATACGAAAAATCACATAATGCACTAGTTAGCTGTTTCCACCACCCCCCAAGGTGGGACGTGGGGAATTTGCTGAGCAATACAGGGAGAAATACTGTAACTATAAGCTAACTCAGTTCTTCTCCTTCTGGGGAAATTATTTGATAAATACCAGATATGCTCGTTTCTCCAGTAAGGTTGGTTTTTTTAAAATTAAGAACCTGTTTCAAATCTTAGGCTAAATAGGTTCTTATAAAAATGGGTCATAATTTGATAATTTTAGGCTAACAGGTTCTTAAATTTTAGGTTCTTATGTGTGGGTGTTTACTTGATGTACCATTTGGTGTAGTTGATCTGATATTTACATCTTTGAATTCCTATAAACCCAAGTGTTTTGTATCAACAGAGAGGAATATTAAAAGCATTTTGGAAAGATTTTTTGACCAGTGCTCACTGGCAGATGCAGTCGGAGATTGCTACGCAGAAAAGTTTACGAATGAAAGGTATATATGTATATAATACATTTCAAAAGATGACTTTAGTATTGTGTTCTTATGAATAAATAGCAAAGCTTAAACTTTAATGCGTTTGTTAATTGTTTTATTTCCATTTTTAATCGAATGCAAAAGAAAATGGTTGCAGAAATAAGTAAAGATATGTTAAAGAAGCTAGGAGTCACAACCTTCTGAGACATTTATGCAATACTAAAACATGCAAAAGATGTAAAAGGTCTTGTAAATTGTTTTTAGTTCAAGATTGAAGATTCTAGAAAATTTCCTAAAATATAATAACAAACTAACAAAAAAATACAATAATTTTCTTAATTTACACTTTTCTCCAACTCCGTTACAAAAAAAGTAGGGCAAAAGAAAGTGATAAGGTACAAATTATTTTTGTCATGAAAAATATAATATATAATTAGCTGCTCCTATCATATATTTGAGTTGACTAATGTGCACACTTTTACACATTCTTTCCCAATTTCCTGTTCACTCCCAATCTACAGAATGTCCCATGGAATGGCTTTACCTCCAGTGTATGGGACTTAAAGAAAGGACTTAAAGTCGGAAAAATGGTTCTGCGCATCATGCTCAAAGAATAAACCATTGAAGTTTTGACAGTTTGTCAGAGTGCTCTTTAAAAGTTTTTTCTATTCCTTTATTTTCACTTAAGATTACCATGCTTCGTTTTCCAATTCCCCCACTATGTCCCGTGGGGGGGGGGGTGGGGTGGAAACAACTGACTAGTGCATAAATGCAATAGCCCATTGCGTGACGACAGTGATAGCAGCTGCGAGGGTATAAACAAGCCAGTGGCTCGACAATCAGTTTGAAAATAAAATAATTAACTACCGAGTCTGACGAGCCAGATGCTCGTGAAACAGTTTGATGAAAAAATATCTCACTACCGAGCCGAAGAGCCTGGCTTGTGAATCAGTTTGAATAATTTTATCTCGCTACCAGTAGCTCCAGTAGCTCGTGAATCAGTTTGAATAAATTTATCTCACTACCGGCCCGACGTGCCAGTGGCTCGTCTCAGATTTGGCCCTGCATTCTCTAGTCTAGCCTGATTAACCTTAAGGGCATCGAGGACGATTTTTTTGAGGAAATTCTAGTTTTTCTACACATGCCACAGGCCTATAAAGTCCTTAGGTTTGCATAATCAAAATGCTTGATTTCGTGCTTAGTTCAAACCGATATCACACTCTAAATATCAAATAATCAAAAATAGAATTAGAAATCATTCATTCGATATCACTTACGGTATTTCGACGTCTTGAGATGGCCTATAATGATCAACACTAATATTACCGTTGCCCACTCACACCTCAACGAAGCCTTAGCAAAGGCTCCAAACGCGCCAAACGACAGAAGAGGAGCGCCTAGAGCATGATGGGACATGGACAGGGAGCCCACAAAGAGACACAGGTAATAAAACTTCGAGCATATAAAAAACAGAAGCGTACTTACCGTCTTGTGGTTTTTAAATTAAAATTTGTTTGACACAACATTTTCCCCACGTTAGCCACCCTCTGGGCTTCATAGAAACAAAAAAAAATTAAGGATTTATATACAAAGAAATATATGTAGCAACGTTTGATGTTGAGTGTATGACGTCACAGACTCCAAAAAATCATCGTAAAAGTATCATACTTTCGTCCTGAATATCGAGAAAACACTTCATACAGTGATTATTGGACCTTTAAAGAGTATTCTTAGGAAGTTTCAGCTGAATCCAAGTTTGAGCGATTTTCGTCAGAGTAGCACTTTAAGAAGATGGATAAAATAAAGAAAAACCGTCCAAATCGTCTGAAATTGAGTACATTGCATAGAGACAAACAGATAAAGACTTTAAACTAAGGTCGGTAAATGTTATTCTCTTTTTCCACAAAATAATGTGATCAAAAGAAAGTGAAATACAGAGCTTAGGCTGCCTGTGGTCACTCAATCCTCGTGGGGACAACGTTGTGCCAAACAAATTTTAATTTAAAAACCACAGACGGTAAGTACACTTCTGTTTTTTATATACTCGAAGTTTTATTTCCAGAATCTTAGCGAAACCTACAAAATTTTAGCAAAATCTATTTACTACATACTTTCTTATAGAAGTGGATAGCCTGGTTTACCTGTATCTCTTTGTGGGCTCCCTGTCCCTGTCCCATCATGCTCGAGGCGCTCCTCTGCTGCGTCGTTTGGCGCGTTTGGAGCCTTTTTCGTCAGAGTAGCACTTTAAGAATAATGAGATGCAGAAAGCTGACCAACCTTCCAAACTTTCCGTACTATCTGCTTGAGGTCGATTTTGTTTTGAAAGTTTTAATTATAAAATTTATGACGAAAAGTTTATTGCAACTTTCTCGGCGTTTTGACGCCATCATAATCAGACATCGCTTTTAAGAGTGAAGTGATCAATTGAATTGTTGCAAGTACTTACTGATAAACCAATAATACATTCCAGTCTATCCTGCAACGCTTTACCTATGGGAAAACCCTAGCTTTGAATGAGTCTGATTGTACGTTTTAAGAACATCTCATAAACCAGAAATTCCTTTTGGACTGTACAGTCTTGATAGACTTGTTCCAATTAAATTCGACCTCTCGATTTAGTTAGTATTTCACGAACACGTTTTTATTTCTCTTCCCACAAACTTCATTAGATTTTGATGGAAATTGGTACATAGATGGATCTCGGGTTGAATTAAGAGTGATCACCTGACTAATTCAAGATGTATAAGGTTTCGGTTTTTATTTTAAAATGCGGTCACGAGTTTGAATAAGTGAAACATACTGACTCTATAAATAGACTTTACTTCAAGGCCATAAAAAATTGTCGTTTGAAAAACTTGGTTATACTAACTAGGCAAATTAGAAACGTAAAGCTGTTCGTCGTGCTCACTCATGAACTTTCCGTATTTAGTTTTTCCCTGTACATAGCTAAACTCGGGCACCGCCTAAATGTTAGGTACTTTTTTCAATTATGACGTCACATATCGAGTGACCTCATGAAAATTAGCATTAAGGATTGATATCAATATCCACGAACATTTTCCGGCATTAAAAGCTAGCTAATATATTCAAAGTAGGGTACCTTTTTATGTTAAAGATGTCAATTCTTTACGGGGGGCATTTTCACAAGGATAAAATTAGGCTTTAAAATACTTGACTTGTCTGCTGTAGAGTTTTTTATTCGAGCGAAGCGAGAAATTCACGAGCGTAGTGAGCGAGAGAATGTCTAGGTGTTTTTTTCAAAATGATATCCCGCAACGAAGTTTTTACTGGGTTGCCTGTGAAGGTCAGTCGTAAAATGTCTTTTCTACTGGGCTACCTGTGAGCTCGCCAAATAAAGACCAACCTATTAGCATGACATCCTAGTAAAATCCCCAACCTTATTATGATGACACACCCAAACATACTCTCTTTACATACAGTCCAATTACCATTCGTTTGGCATCATTCATTTGACATTCATTCTTCCTGGACTTGGGTCTCCATCAGCCGTAATCCAATTTATTTCATTCTTTACACCACGACGCTCTAAACGCACCGAGTCAGAACAGGCTCTGGTGAATAACTAGGAACGTAAAAGAAAAGGAACATTGAAATCCGGCGAAGATAATAAACATGAAAGCCGCAAGCCCTAGAAGATGACAGCTGAATAACTCGCTGATGCGGGCTCAAGGGTATGCCCTAAAGGACAAAGCACTCGTTGTGGTCATATTCTTGCACTTAACTAACCTAAATAGATTCTCAAGAAAACAACAGAAATTGCTACATACTGTAGAGTTTATTAATTGATTCATATCATTAATATCAACTTCATTTCCATTTCCGTTCGAAGTGCCTAGCCATTTTCCGTACACAATAGCGTTTAACAGCTTGGTTATGTGGGCAAAACCGAGCAATATGCCCTTCCTGATAACAAATGAAACATGTTCTAGGACCACGAACACGAAGGTATGGAGCATATGGACGCGTTCTCCCAGCAGCAGGGAAACTCCATAAATTCTAATATCACTTTCTATACACTCAACTTCAGGCTCCTCTGGTCTTAGATATCTCTGGCCACTTTCACTTTGAATTCCCCTCCACTTCCCTTTGAGTTTCAGCTTGAACATTAACTGCTTGATCATTTGATATTATAATAATTTACAATGTTTACACTAATCTTTTTCTCCTTTCACACTGTTCCCTTTCAATTCAAGGCACCTCAGGCCATACTTTACTCTGATGTAACTGAAACAAGGCTCCTCAAGCCTTAAGGCACCTCTGGCCTTACATGAACTTAAAATAGAGTTAGGCCCCTCATGCCAAAACGGGCTCCTCTGTCCCCAATACAACAATGAAAGCATGGCATAAACAGATAGCTGCACTTATCGACCGTTACTAATTAGCATAACCATGTTGTACAAAATCAACGGCAAGCGAAGCAAAATAGCCTAAACCGCGAAAAATGGATATCCCAAACAGAAAAAAACACTGTAAAATCTAAGAAAACTAAGATATACCTCTGTAGCTTGGTAATTTTCTCCATGAAATGAGTCGCAGATCGAGCCCCACGATGAAGATTCCGTGGCCGTGGCAATCGAGCATGAGCTTAAACTTGAAGTAGTTGTTGTTACCGAGGTTGAAGAACTCAAAAGCGGCGTAACAATTGAAGCTGTAGTTGTTGAAGTGGTCGGCTGAGATGAAGGGGGTTCTAAAACGGCAATCATTTGCTGAGCATTCTCGGCCATCTCTGCTGGACGAACGGCGAAGTCATAAACAGTGACTTCTCTCGAACTTGGTTCGCGTCAAGTGACACATCTATATAATTTATGCTACCTTATATAATACCTATTACGTCATCAGGATGGCTAGTGTATATTCATGAATTCGAATACGAGTATGGATCAAATTGTGACTTTTTTCTAACGTTATGGATTTTTTGATATGAAGCTAAATGACCCCATTTGTTGTCAAAAGCGATAGAAAATATCGATAATGGCGGCATTCAAAAAATCGTCGAACGATTTTTTTCTAAATGAGGTTCTTTCGCAAGTTCACAACTTTGTACTTATTTTTATTTGACTGCCTTAAAATCCTTCAATGCATATGAAATTAAAGGAGAATATTTGAAAAAAGATATATCTTTTAGTGACTTCATGAATTAACAAACGTATTTCTAGTTTGATTCACTAGAGTGGTTTTCACAAACTAGTGAAACACACACAATACAACAATTTGTATAGGAAATCGCATGGTTTCGAGTGCACTTTGGATTAAATTTGCACGAGCGGGGTTTCAAAATTTTCAAAATTGCACGAGTCCAATAGGGCGAGTGCTATTTGAGCTTTTTGAAAACCCGTGAGTGCGAATATAGATGCAAAAATTTCGAACCAAAATTAGATAGAAAAAAGGCCTGTTGGAAAAAATGCACCAAGCGAAGAACTCGTTAGTTTTTGTCAAAAATCGGTTTACAAAACAATATTTTATTTAAGTAAAAACATGTTTAGAAATCTTTTTTTTTTTTTTTTTTTTTATCTTCAAGACTTCAAATATTCAACATTTTTTGAGAAAACAAGTAAGCGTATTGCGAAGAAATTCTGCAAAACTTACATAAATCATCATCAAATATCCTTCTTTTTTCAATTCCTAAACACTAAGAGGAAAGTTGAATAAGCTGCTTTCTTTGTACAGAAGTATTATTACCTCTTTACGGATAAAGTAGGCGAAAGCTCTTAAAGTTTCAACATCAAGTTTCAACGTCTCTCGCTTCAATTTTCGTGTCAACGGACCTTGAACAGCTGTAAAATGGCCCAACTGATTTTTTCTTTCCTTCTTAATTCTCAGATAGCAAGCAGGGAGTCCTCCTTTTGCCATTCTCAACCTTTTTTGCTGTTTTCAACTGATGAAGCTTGACTTTTTTAGCATTTTTGAATCCATTTTTAAGATGAAAATCCGCCATCTTGAATTTTCTGAGAACTTCCAGAGAGGGAAGGCTGTTCTGTTTCTATGACAACTGCTGTGATCTGATTGCCTAGTTTGAATTTCTTTTGTCAGCATAATACAAAATAACCATGCAAAACAGAAAAATCGCTTTATATATTGTTTGTTTCATTCGATGACTGTCAAAATATTTTTTCTTGTCCATTAGATCGTACAGATTATAAATCAGTTGGTTTTAAGCGTTGGAAATGATTATTTTGTATAATTTTTGTATAATTGACTAGGTTGTGCGCGATCTGCATCCGGCGGACTATTTATTGTAACGAACTTTGGAAAGCGAGCATTTAGATTTTGAAATCTGGAAAGATTGGATACCCTCAGTAAATAAAAAGTTTTTCTTTAAATAAGAAAACCTAGGTCAAAAATTGGAGAAAGTAGGCAATAAAGCAAACGCACCAACGCTTAACAGCGATCTAATATTAATTCCGATTTCAGTAAAAACATTTTCATTCGAAAATTTCATCTTTCCCTTGAAATGTCTAAAAATAAAATTAGTATTGAATTGTTTGATTTTTCAGTTAATCATATATATATGCGTTGCTAGGCGCATTGAGGTTAGAAATATGCATCGTTAGGCGCATCGAGGTTAGAAATGCGCCCTAAAAGCACCTATTTATTATTATTATTATTATTTGCGTCCGCGTATTTGCGATTTGAAGTTGCATGGTAGCTCGAGGATAAAACCCCATGGAGCCACCTTAAGGTGAGGTGTACCTAAAGAGCTCACCCCGCTAGAAATATTCAATTAAAAATCGGTCGACAACATCGCTCTCGGACATTCCACAAGGTTAACTTCGTGACAGGTTCGTCAGAATTCTGCATAAACACAATGACATTGAACGTTTCGTTATGCAAATATTCTCCCGAACTTGTGGAACGACCGTGAGCGTTTTTTTCGATCGACGAGGTGAGCTATTTAGGAACACCTCCCTTCTATTTAATCTATTCAATGCCAATGTTTCTACAGCGCAATTTCTTATATGCTTCAACAAATTTTGAATCGAAGTTCAATCAAGCGGCGTCATAACTTTTTTCCTGCCCTAGACTTTCCATCCAAATTTATATAAAGGCTGCCTTAGTCTAGATGATAAGATTCTGAAAATTTCAGAAAAATCATACCTGAGGATGAGGAGAAAAAAGCCAAAAATTAAAAATAGCACTGTTTGATTTTCTTCGGCCATAACAGGCTAAAAACTTAAAAACCCTTGAAATGAAATACATAGTTAGAATGTTGAATTATTAGACACATTATATGAAAAATTCCGTTTAAATGACGCACTACGTTTGCTAAGCAAGCGAGATTAAATTGTCCAAAATTTGCTCTGAATTAGTTTGGTTCCACCTTAGGTGGTTTAGCTGTAGGATGCGCCTATTTTTGCACTAAATTACTTGACCTCGGCGGTTATTTTTTCCGTGCATTTGGGCGAAATAGATTTCCTGTGAGAAATATTTTTTTCGAAACTAAAAACACCTCTATTTATTTCACACTAAGGGCTATTGAAAAACAAAATATGAGCGAAATCGATTTTTTGACTAGTGCCATGAACATTCGATTTTGGTCGATTTTTACCGACAGTCGCTCTTAAAAAGAAAGTAGGATGAGTCGAGATTTCGGTAAAGCGGGCTAGCCTGCTTACTAGGCTGGCTCGCATCCATATAAACAGTCCCTAACTTCTCGGTGTTTGGAAATCGGAGGACGGAAACACTATTTCATGTGTTTGACATGAACGTTTGTAATTTTGGTACCGTTTTTGACCAGTTACCCCCAAAAATGCAAAGTATCATGGGCTACGAAAAGCAGATTGCATTTAAACACAAAAAACATGAACTGAAATTTCAGTTGAAAACCTTGAAAAGTACCTGAAGTTAATCCGCTATTATTTATTCAAACACCTCATTTCTTTTTGTCTTAGGAAGTGTTGGCGTGCTGAAGTATTAAATGACTGAGATATTCGTGCTGGTAGTTTTGTTTTCTATGGAAGTAGTCACGTATTGGAAAAGCTATGACGCAAGTTGGTTAACAAAAAAGTTGTTAATAATAATTCAACTTCAAATCAATATAAAGTAATACATAGCTCTTATTAACCGAGTGCGAGGTCCGTACCGTAAGTTATGGACCGAGTTTTTTCCACTGCCTTATGGCCCAAGCGCGTAGCGCGCGGGCCATAAAAAAGTGGAAAAAACGAGGATCCATAACTTACGGTACAGACCGAGCAAACGAGGTTAATAAGATATTTATTATATGGCAAGGCATTGAGATCAAAAAGAGGCGAAGCAACAAAAAGTAAAGTTGACAGCGCATGTCAAACGAGAACTGCATTGGAAGGGCTTCCTGTACGTTCCAAAAGTCATGTAGTGTTTGAGTCGCTCAAAAGGCGAAGTTTTAGTTTACTTTGAAAGAATTTAGCTAAAGTTTAAAGTTTTCTGAAATACTAGTTAACAAAAGTGAGGCTTTCTTTTGCAAAACATATAAATGCAGAGCAAAAAAGGCATCAAAAGAAGACCTCAAGAACTCAACATGAGATTGAGAAGAAAACTGTCGTACTTCAAACTTCAAGATATTCACAACCAAGATGTAAAATACTACAGCCTTCCGCTTGTTTTCCTGCCTTTTATTGAGAAAAAAACTCAAAAACTGTCTCCAGAAATGAATGAGAAGCTTTGGAAAATTACGGCTGGCTGAACATGGATAGTTTTCGTCAATTTTCAACGTTTTGACTGTTTAAAGCAGGCCGCCATATGTACAATGTCTGAAGTCATGAAGAAGGCACACTTTCGACTCAATTAAAAAAGGTACTGCCAACTCTCCTGTCTAAAAATACATTCAAATTCAAGTGGGGGTGAAATATTACTGAAATATGGACATACTTAAAGAGCGGATGAGCCTAGAAAACTGCTTAAAACGTTTACGAAAGAAACTACTGGCTTCTTCACCCGATCGATTCAGATAAGTTCAAACTGGACGTTGTTAGCTCACTGAAATAACAAATTTACGTTAATTCTACTCGTAAACCTATCTTTATTTCATTTACTGAATTAGCCGCTGTTCACCACCCTTTAGTTCGTAGTTTGACATAGTTTTAGCTTTAGCATAGTTAGTTTTTCTAGTTTTTTCTAGTCGTACAAAATCGCTCAACTAGTGCCGTGTAGAGCCTTGATCGAAAGAGTTTCGCTTGTATGAAAGAGTTGTCGCTTGTTTGATAAGTTTTACATTAAATGCCAGTGACTTTCAGTTATCTCTAATTATTTATTGAAGGTTTTCCGACGATTTTCATCCAGATATATATTTTTTTGATAAAGATTTGAATGTTTTAAAAGATCATAAGTACGTACACTCAGTGAACCATTTCATTTTTCGGTCCGTACCGTAAGTTATGGACCGCAAATTGACCAATCATAGCGCGTGAAATTACCTTGCCATATAATAATGAATACTACACCAAGGAGTAGTTTAAAATCACAGTCAAACCAATGACTTTATTTTTGGATTCTTGATTTTATTATTCGATTTGAACATTCATTATTGAAAACGAATCTTCAAAGCCTAGAATATACAAAAGCCACCCATATATTCAGTTGAAATGCAAGAGCAACTTTTTGTGCAAGGAATATATTTAATAACTGAATCTGTTCGCGTGTTTTGCGGAGGAGGGAATACCGGAAAAAAAATAGAACCCCAGACGCCTGTGGTGAGAAGCACTACTATATAAGTACTACATCTGCCTTGGTTCCAAGTAAATCTTTCACTGGATAAAGAAATCAAACCTTTCTCTCTCTCTCTCTCTCTCCCTCTCTTTAAAAAAATATTCATAAAACTATTTATCGAAATGTTTACTTTCAACCAAAAATTTCTTTACCTTTTTCTCCGAAGCAAGCCCGAGTATACCAAGAACAGGCCTAAAAAACATTGTGCTAGGCGAAACATAATTAAAATAAGAACAATATTCAATATTTCTAAGAACAGTTGCCCTGCTGGAGCCCGTTGTACAAAGTCTGAATAAATTATACTCGAATATGAACTGACAAGTGGATAAAGCTCCATATGATAAAACGCAGTGGAAAATTTTTGTTTAACCTTTGTGCAACTGAACTATCACACCATCTGGACAAACTTCAACAGCTGGATAAGGATTTATCCGATGGATAATGTTTATTCAGGCCTAGAACGCAGAAAACATCATTTCAAGAAAGTACATTTAAAATATTTCCCTTTGGTTTCCTTTTGCTTCCATTAAGCCTATATTTTCCGCCCCCTTCCCCTTCTCAAATAACATAACTGTATTATAGATGTTTTGTATCAACCACGTAATACTTTTTTCTTCCAAGCTTTCGAAGATAATTCTACACCATCAGGGTATTGAAAATAATAATAGAGCGCGAGGTAAATTCAAAAAGCATAGAATACAGTAACTATAGTTGAAAATAAAAAGCTTGGTTAAGAACAAAGTATTACGTGGTTGATACAAAACATCTATAATAATGAAAACTACGTACAATAATAAACTTCAATATAACTGTATTTACCCCCTGTAATTATGTTTGCATTTTAAATTAACTCTTGTTCACATTCAAAACAAAGCGTTGGAACAGGTGATGACAGGATTTCAAGTTTTATATGACACCGCAATTGGATTCACAATCATTTGAAGATATTAGTCATCGGTTGAACACTTTGCTAAGAGAATCAGAAAAACATGAAGGCACTTACTATTCTTTGGGTGCTTTGCTTCGCTATATTTTTCAGCGGAGCGAACTCAACCAAAATAACTTTCAATGTTGGAAAACAGCCTTATTACCGAAAACCAGAGTTCGGCTATCTTAACTTCCTTTTTCACCCAAACAGTACATTAGAAGTAGACGACACACGCCAGTTCCACGCCCAGAACTATAAACAATGTCTTCTTGCTTGTGCCAGTAACCTGACTTGTTTATCCATCAACTTTGGAAAAAAGCCAATTTTCTTTTACCAAGGGAAAGCCCAGTACCTCTGTGAGATGTTGCCGACTGATAAATACAACTCTTCGTCCAAGTTTCAAAGTCCGAATTCAGATTTTAATCACTACAGCATCAGGGTAAGTTTTTCGAAATGCTATTTTAAAAATAATGGAAAGGAAATATGTTTTTGAGTTAAAAAAAAACTTAAGGGCCCGTTTACATGATACCGGAATGAATTCATTCCGGAACGAGAATGAAATTTCATATCGCGTTTACATGAGAAAAATCCACATAACGAGTTCAAGCTACGATCGCATTGAAATGTCTGATACGCATGCGTTATTTGTTTCATTCTCCCCAGAGAGAGTTTCATTCCGGAATGAGTGTTCGTTCCACGTTTACATGATAACGGTATGGAATATCGTTCCGGAATGAGCGTTTCGTTCCGGAATGAAAACCGGGATGACTCATTCCGTTCTGGAATGAAACTTTACTCTGGTATCATGTAAACAAATATGGCAACCGGAATGAACTCGTTCCGAAATGAATCTCATTCCGGAATCATGTATACGGCCCCTACGTTTTGAAACGATTGAGCAAAACTTTACTTTAAATTTGCCTTTTAACTTCGCCGAATCAAATATGAGGAGTTTGAACAATCATTTGATGGTAAGTTACTTACTAAAGTTCATTAAATAGCTTTTTGAAAGTTCAATTTGAAACATATTTTCTTGGTGAAGTCAAGAGTTATATAATTCTATAACTATATGTAAATGTAAGTATTTTTTAATATCAGTATAAATTAGTTTAGTACACATGTCCACATCGGTCAGCCCTTGGCTGCCTGAATATTTGACCTGTATTACCAAATAAAGTATGTATATTTAAACTTCCTTGTCGTCTTTGCAAGAAAAACTTCGCACAATGAATTATTCACAATAACACAGAGAGAACAGCAAATTAATTATTAAAGGACAATATTTTAACTGCTGCTACTAAAATCAATTACGCATATACAGTTTTCTAGAAAAAAAAAAAAAAAAAGAAATCAAATATGATATAGAATATTTCATTTCTGATGGCTGAAAAAATATGGCTCAATATTTCTTGTAAGGAAGTGAGTCTGTACTTTGTCATATTCTAAACAACTAAATCCGTTTAACGTATGCTTCAACAGTTTTGTTTTCAATATTGTTTTGTGACTTCTTTTAGGCCCCGTCCACACGTATCCGCAAATTTTTGTATCCGCATTTTTTTTTTTTTCGGATACGAAAATGTTCGCGTCCACACGCAGCGTATTCGAATCGTTTTCGAATCGTTTTCACCGTCCACACGTATCCGGAAATTTTTGTATCCGCAAATTATTTTTTGCGAATACGAAAATGTTTGCGTCCACACGCAGCGTATTCGAATCGTTTTCACCGTCCACACGTATCCGTTTTCGTAAAATTTGCGGATACGGACACAAACATTTCCGAACACGTGTGGACGCAACCCGTATCCGCAAAACAAATTGGCGGATACGTGTGGACGAGGCCTTAGCTAGTTCTGCATATGCATTTCTTGTTAGCATTTTTGGTTCGAGAGAAATTCAGTCAAGTTATAAGTCTACGCTAATTAGGAAGTTGATGACGTCGTATTCTCAACTCAGGGTTTCGAATTCCTTCAACATAAATTTCAGTACGTTTCTAAGGCCCCGTCCACACGTATCCGGAAATTTTTGTATCCGCAAATTTTGTTTTGCGGATACAAAAATTTTCGGATACGTGTGGACGGGGCCTAATCGTGATTTCTATAAGTATATATTATATGCAAAATATATTCCGTATTGGGCGGAGTCGCAAAGCGACGGAGCCCAATGCATAGTATATTTTCTCCTAACTAGCAGTCAATATTTTGTGGTATTGCCGTCTCAAAATGGCAATTAGTTTTTTATCGCGATTCTACTATTATTCAATTCGAAAAATGAAGGGAAAAGCAAGGGAAGTGATCCTGATTTGCTTCCGATTCTCATTACCTAATATTCGTTTCCCTAGAAACGGTTTCTGGAAAATGCTCGCCGTTTTTGAAAACTTTGTTTTTATCAAAATTCCACTTTCATTGTAATAAAATCAGATGAAGTTTAATATGATTTTATTGCTTGAACTGTTTACAGAATGATATAATTTTTCTTTTTATACTTCATTCGTTACATCCTAATGCTTTGGAAATTTGCTCGTCAAGTGTTTGCTCAAGCAAGTTTTGACATTTTCGAGTTTACGAACCCGAAGTAAGCTTATTTGAGAAAAAAAACCTGAGGTTATTATGATTGTTTTTAAAATGTTCTATGCTATCTTTTATAATCTCATTGCTTTTCTGACCGCGCATGCTGCTTGCGCTCTATTCCGTTTGATCATATTTTCAGTGGTGTGCAATCGACACGGGTTCACAAAGCACGATAGGTAAGCAATTGAATTTGCGCAATTTCTTCTGACCGTTGTAAAGTACAGAGCTTTGCTAAAGTTCTAAGTTAATTGAAATTTTCTTGTTTGGCTATTAAGATCAAATTTTTACAAGTTCTAGATCTTTCACTATCGATATCTTTATTATTAATTTCATCCACTTGTTATTGTTTAATAAATTACGCAAACTCGTACAAAGCAGTTGAAAACAATACAGGTCTTTTAGGCACTGCCTAAAAGCGGAGCTTATAATGGACACATGGAGCCCAATTTAGATAAAACTGAAATGTTAAAATGTAACGGGTAAAAAGTCTTCAATATTTTTTTTATTCGAGATGAAGATAATGTCCCCCAAAATGAAAACTATGAAGTGAAAAAATCAAATTGAAATGCACTACATAATTTTCCTTTGCACGAGTTTTTGTTTTCGACCTTACTATTCTCTCCCACTTAGGAATTTTGTAACATATGCATAACTCATCACCAGCCATCCTAGAGGCTAGTTTTGTTAATTAACGACAAAGTTTTCCATAGCCGACATTTTTACGCTTCGAATTCCTGGTTAATTTTACTTGAAAAACTAAAGATAATTACAGGTAATGCAATAAAATATAAATTTAGTGAAATTTACCTTGGATGCCTTTCATTAGAATCCAAATTTTGAAGATTTCCCAACTTTTTAAAGATAAATCGACATCCAAAAGACAGACTTGAAAACTCTTTCAAAAAGCCGAGCAAATTATAAGCTTAAGCTTACCTTTACATAAAGATGTTTGGTTATCCATATGAAGAGTTTTACGTTTTTATGTGAACCGTATTTTGACACCAATGAAAACAAGAAAATGAATGCCTTGATAGCAACAAAAAGTAAATTAGCTGGAGATTAATAACCTTAACCCACTAAACTAATCAAAGTTGCGAGAACCCAAACACCTGGAGGTACTTTGACTCGAGGTGTCAATACCAAACCCTTATATATCAAAGAAAAGCTATGGTTTGAAGGACCACCATGATGGTAAAGCAACCAGAGCAAATGTGGCCAGAGGACCGGAATCGAACACCAACCAGTGCTGACATGGAAGTAATCCAAATGAAGTTTTCAACTGCCACAAAAGAAGAACATCCAAGCATACTAAACACCATCGACACTGCAAAATGCAGCACAATAAATCGAGCAATCAAAGCTACTGCTCTCGTTCTTCACTATGCAAGAAAATGGAAGAGCGGAGTCACTGAAATTATTTTCATCACGTCCAAGACGATGCTAGAAGCAAGAGGTGTACCATAACATATCCTTTCAGACAACGCTAAAACCTTTAAGGCAGGTACACAAGAACTAGGAACACAAACCAAAAACGTCATTGAAACATCAGCGTCACAAACGTTCCTTGCCAACAATGGCATTGTCTAGAAATTCATTACTGAGAGAGCTCCTTGGTGAGGAGGGTTTTACGAAAGACTTATTGGGATGACCACGTTGATTATCGTCAAAGATTGAAACGCGACTGGAAATGGATTCCCACACAGTTTTTAAAAATAGTAAAGCGGTAGAAAAAAGTTCGTTATTTGCAAAATTATGATAAAAAGATTATTTTTTAATTTTTAATTTTTGTTAAGCATCTATTGCTGCTGTGTGTTCTTAAGGACTTCTTCTAAATTTATGGTGGTTTTCATTTCATAAAATTCGGAAAATCTAGTGCTTTGAGCGTTGCGAGTGTCGGTGTGTGTCGCATTACAATTACACGCTTTGCCATTAAAACCAAAATATCAGGGAAACTTGAAGAGGTCGATCGGGGTCGATAAGGATTTTTTAATAGAATGTTCTTCACTTCATTCATTCTTAGTACATTTTTCAGTCATTCTTCAGATGCTAAGTTGAATGATTTCCACTTCAAACAGGAAGAAGTATTAGGGACTTCCGGTAGAAGTATAACCGGGAATTACTTGATAAACCTCCCACTTTCAAGCGGAGGAACAAAACATATTTTTTACTTTTGCTCCAAACTTCACATATTAGTAGAATAAGGTCTACTCTTGCTATCTCGTGGCAGAGGGCGAGAACAATCTCTTAATTTTTAGTTCCAAAGGAGTAGAAAGCATTTTTCTTTAGCAAACGGGTATTCGCAAAAATGCTCATGTCAAGTCATGGGAATTTGATAAGCGATGTGTTTCACGTGTCTCTTGAGGCACTCCATATCTCACATATAATCATGTGATTGTAGGCTCTGAGAGTATAGTACTACGCATACTTAATTGATCAAAGATCACGAAGAACATAAAGAAATTAAAAACTAAAAGTTAAAAATTCTCCTAAAAAAAGAATTTGTAAACATTAGTTTAATAATTTTTCTTTCAGTCCGAATGCAGCAAGTCTCCCTGTCTTCACAATTTTACTTGCATTCCTAACTATGATAACGACACCTATGAATGTTTGTGCCCAAGACCTCCTTACGAAGGCAAGTATTGCAAAGGTATGACACAAAATAGATTTAAGAACCGTATTTTGTAATTGTAGTGTAAAATTGTAAATGGGAAAAAAAAGTAATTTATCTTACGTGGAAGATGCAAGGAGTGATAGCTCAGTCTTCGGAAACAGAGGATGATGACACCGAGTGCGCGAACGGAACCCAGGTCGCGTTAGGGAGAAGCGGCGCATTAGCAGCGCTCTCCACACTTGTTAAAAGTGTTACTCTTTTCTTTTGAATCTTAACAGATGTCGATGAATGCACCACAGGACAGCATGACTGCAGTGGCAATGCTAATTGTACCAACACCATTGGCTCGTTCAACTGCACGTGCAAAGATGGTTACGTTGGAAACGGAAGAAACTGTACAGAGATTACGATTGGTACGTTGGTTGTCAATTCTTCCATGGCGAATCCATGCATCCATGCATCTATTTTTTTATTTCTCTTATTTCGTTTGCTCGTTTGCTCATTCGTTCGTTTGTTGATCAAATCGTTTGTTCGTTCGCTTGTCCATTCGTTCAGATCCTTCGTTCTACCATTCACAAAGCAATGGTTCACAAAGCAATGGTTCAATTTTCCTTTTATTCCATAATTAGCGTTGGAATCAGACATGCTCAGGGATTATGGCAATTATAGTTATCATGCCGCTTTAAAGACTTTCATGGATGAAGTACCCGAAGATGTCGTGAACACCCGATGGACAAGATGCTGGTCGGGCAAGAACGACGGCTTTGATGTGACAAGAACCTTCCATCCTCAATGTGACGGTAAAGGAGCTACGGTTACCTTAGTAAGGAAGAACCAGTACATATGGGGTGGATACACAGATGTGCCATGGTCGTCTCCAAGTAAGTTAATACGAACATCAAATGATTAACATGTTTCATGTCCTTTCGCGGGTATTATCTCGTAAACAACCTGGAAGATAAAAAATACGCCAGTTGTAATACATAAACACACGACTCTTACTGGATAGCAAAAAAATTCGGACTTTTTTGTTTATCTAATTAAATTTTGCTGGATTACGAATGTCATATCCAAACCCTATTTCTCCCTTGTGCGATACTTTCGATTGTAAGATACGAAGCAATAAAAAGCTTAGATATTTCTAAATATCTAAAGGTGTATTTGTATAAGGTGAATATATTTTAAAAAAATGATTTCTGTTCTTTAATAATATTTAACTCGAAAAAAATGTCAGAAAAAACACAGATCAAATCTTTAATTTAAAGTTTGTTTGCTATCCGTCACAACCTTTTCTACACGTAAATGAAGGGGCCTTTAGCTGAATCGATTTGTTCTCAGAGTGATGTATCAGCACGTGACTGTTTGATGAAAATGAGCTGCTAGATAAGCTATCAATAATGTATCAAATTTGAAGAAAATTATGAAAAGTTCATAATGAAAATAGGTATTTAGATGAAAACTTCAACCTACGTCGCGCCAGGCAAAGCAAATGTTGAAAATTGCCTGTAAATTCGATTCAATAACTACAGTGTTATTTATAGGCATTCATAATCATTTACACATAAAAGTATTCTTTAGGTTATTAGTTATTAGACGTTCCAAGGTTGTTTCAAGAAACGTTTAGCAATCCATTTATGTTTTCTACAAAAAAATGATTTTGATACTTGATCTATTCTCCCTAGGTTTGGTATCCCCCATTTTTTAAAATTCGCTCTTCTAAATTCTATGACAATCTTATTGCACCATGCAAAGTTTTAAGGAAAATATGCCAAACGTATTTGCTCGCTTGAGTCATTAACAATATTCGTGTTCATTGTTCGCGCGCAGCTTTTCTATGCAATAGTTTATTGCGTGCGTGTTCAACGTGATGACGTCACAATCATTCCAATGTGTTGATAAGCAAAATATCAAGAATGCCACATAGTTCTAATTTCCAGCTTGACGTTTGAAAAAAAATTGGGTCATTTTCTATAGCTCAGTGAAAAATTGGGAAGATATGTCAGGAAAATAAGATTTCTTTTTGACGGTCTTCTTGTGACTAGCGATAACAATTTTTTTCCATGTTTGCATACTGCCAGTGACCCCCAGCAATTTTTATTTTCTCATGTTACTTTTAGAATGAGAAAATGTACTTTTATTATGATGCAAAATTTAGAAGAAATATGGCGATTAGGATCTTTGCTCATTAACGTCCTTAGTATCATAATTTTTTTCTTTTTTATCTGATAATATTCCATTTATTAACAGGTACCAATACTTTCTACAATTCTACAAAGTCATTCATATTCACTTTATTCAACATCCGTGGCTTCAATCCTCAGAAATTTAACATAATAAAAACCAACATAGCTGTATACCATCATCATCATAACTATGGACCAGCGTTTGGAGGTTTAAAAGACCTCAAAATACACACTCATGCCTCGACAATGAAATATAATATTAATAAACCATACGCTTATGCCATTCCTCCTGGCTGTGCATATAATCAATATTGTAACTTCTTTACAGGCATTGAAGATTTATATACCATCGATGACATTGAAGTGTTTTATAAGAACACAATGTAACAATAAGATGCGTTCAATTAGTCTTGCGTATTCACCATTCCGAGGTTGAGGAAAAAAGCTTGTTCTCATTGGCATCACAGTGTATTTTAGGGATCTTTTAGCTGACAAAATAAACGCTATCGAAATATTTTCTCCCAAAACAGAACCACAGTGCACTATAAAAACCAACTCTACTCCATTTTTCCCTCATCCTCGAAATGACTAATTGGAAATTGGTTTCCCAGTCAGCAGATTTTAGACTTTACGGTATAGAAAGATTGGGGATTACAGAGAATGTGTGGTTGGGGTGCCTGGACTAGACATGTACCCAAGCCATGCATTCTTTGTAAATATTTTAGATTTTTGAAGGCTTTTAACTATTTTTCATGTTTAACGCAAACACGTACGTTCAAATTTGTAATAATCACTATCACGTGATCATAAGATGCATGCTTTCTCAGACGACAACACAATTAGCTCGACGAATTGACTGAAACTTTTGGTGGTCATAGTGCACTATAACCAACATAAGTTTCACTATGAGCTAGTTCTCACAGAGATTTTCTCTATTTGATGAATTAACTTTTTATAAGGATCCTCGATTGACTACATCATTTCGTGATTTCTATATTGAATATCTTGGCAACGAAAAGAGATATCATAAAGAAAGGAAAAGCCGTTCTTATTTATTCTATAAGAGCATTAAAATCAGGAAAAAATCCTGTAGGCTTGATAGGCACTTTAAAACTCACCTAAGTTCCTTGCTCGTTTCCGCGCGCTTTGCCAATTAAAGATCATTTTTTGCAGCATATTAACCATATTAGTTTAGTAAAGATGCGCAATACAAGGAACCCAAGAGCAGTTTTTTGGGCTTATGTGTTTTTCTGATGATATTATAAATGTACAAGGCTGAAAAAACTAGTAAGCGGTGGGTAAAATCATGGGCTCACCTGCTTTCGAAAAAATGTCCAATTCAGCTACTATCAATCTATAAACCAATGCCTAAGTTTTGTTTAGTGTATATAAAACTTTTGTAATGTTCCACATCGTCAGGAAATAATTTGTGCCATAAAGTTGAAAAAGAAATGAATTTTTTTTTTCTGATAGAGATGATGACATTCCTATGTGAACGCGTTGCATTTAGAAGCCAGTCCTCAATCCCCAATAAGCGCTATTCCCGTAGTCAAATCAAATGCTATGAGCCAACCAGGCGTGGTAATTCTGAGCCGACAATATTGGTTTAGAGAATTGAGTAGAAACTTGCATAGCAAGGTATAATGTTGGTTTATTACTGTTATTTAAAAAGCACTTCAACACAAAAACCCAAAGAACAACTTTTAATGAGGTTGCGCATCCTGTGGTTTTTCAGTGATCTGTAATTCCATTTTTCATATAAAGACTTCAATAAAAATCTTTAACTCACGCCAATCTAGTCTTCTTCTTCTCTTGAACAGCGTTTCTATAAGTAATGACCAAACAAGAAGTGAGCGTGGTGCAAGCTGTATGACACGTGACGTGACAGTTCTTATTATTGGTCTACCTGTGACACACCAGTTGTGATGACCCAATAAGTGTTGTTCAGATTTAATCATTTGCTTTTTCTTTTTCTATATTTAATTAATTTTCTTTTAATGTTTTTTTCTTTTTACGTACCCCATTGTTGTATACCAGGTCCAAGTATGTACCCCATGCGGAACACCAATAGATACCTTAGCCGCAGGGGACATCTCTTAAGTCCAAACTGTTCTTTGCGTCCTGCCGCTAAAATATGAATGAAATCATTTCTTTTAACACCCAGCAGCAGTTTAAGTTTCTTAATAACTATAGTGTGGTTTTCTGTTTCGAACGCTTTTCGCAAATCCAAGAAAACCACTTCTTTTGATTGGTCATTATTTATCTTTTTGATGAGATTATTGGTGAAGCTGAATAAAGCTTTTGTTGTTGAGCTTTTATGTTGAGCTGTTAATATCTTCCAAATAGGCATAAAGCTGAGAATAAGCAGCTTTTTCTATAATTTTGCTTACAGTGGGCAGGATAGATATTGGTCTACAATCATCCTTTGATGACTTATCGCCAATTTTAAACAAAAATGAGACCGATTTCCAAATTTCGGGAAACAGCCTTCAACAAGGGACTTATTATTCATTACTGTCAGAATTTGTGAAATAATATGAGAAGCATCTTTCAGTATAAAAGAACTTACTTTTTGTCAAGTAAAAAGGAAAAAAAGGAGAAAACATTTTTTGTTCTGAGATGTGAACCATCGCATTTAGGAGCCGAACGTCGATGCCAAAAGGCCGTGCCATTTTCTCGGTCAATCAAATGCTATGACTTATAGGATATTCGCGATACTATATCAAATATAGGCCAAATCGGCTAAGGTGTTGCTATTTTAATGCTTTTATGATACCATGATTACAGACTGCCAGGCACGGAGTAAATGCCATGCATTTTATAAATTTAGATGAGTCCTCAAAAAAAAAAAAAAAAATTCTAAGCGACTCAAAGTGACTCTGTCTTTGTAGAGCAACTATATAGATTCTACTCAGCTTTAAAGGACATTGCAAATTGATGTTTTTGTGTTACACTGTGTGAAAAGCCAAATTTTCGATAATATTCTGATGTCGAAAACGTCACCCTAACCGAAGGTCGTTCTTTACTATTCAAAACGCAGTAAAAATGTGTCGTTCACCTTAAGTATTCGAATTCAATACTCCAGAAAACTTGGTGTTCTGAATCATGCCTTGGTTTTCTTATATACATACCTCTCGTAAAATCTTTTTCTCGAGTAAACCGACGATCACACTCAATGTATATGACTAAGATATTCGGATTTTTGACTATTTTATCTGGACACGTTACAAACACACACACAAAAACTTATCTATGACAATTATAAAATATCACAATAAAGCAGCTCTTCGATCGAAGTCTTGTTTGTCTTCAAGTCCGAATTGCACGGTTTTGTAGCTTTCGTAATTTGTCACTTAATTGGCAGCTTAATCCATGCCATACTGTACCACGATAGTCGAAATGAGGGAGAATTAAAGCATTGCAAATCTGGACAGCAATAGAGGGAGAGATAAAAGGTCTGAATCTTTTTAGAACTCCAATAGCTATGGATATTTTTTACATAGTTCCTCAACATGAGCAGACCAAGAGAGGCTACCGTCTATTATAGGGTCGGACCTTCTTGATTTCTTTGTTATCGATATTAAAATGAATATCATCATTTAACTGGGTAATTAGCTTTTGCCGTGAGCCTGTGACCATGAATTAAGTTTTGGTAATGTTCAAGCTTAATTTGTTTGCCTTGAGCCAGCAACTAAGATTGATTAGCTCCGAATTTATCGAGGTCAGTAGTATAGGGGATGGGGGTTCCAGCGCAACGACCACCGGAGGATTACCCGTCTAAAGTGAATTCCTCGATTCGTACCGCGATTACCCGCATCCCGTGTTTATGTAGTTAAATATGTTAGTCTATATATGGAGTGCGAAGATTGTAAAGAGTTTGCTTATGATTTCTGTGTAAAGTGCTTGAAACCCAAGTTTGTACCTACTAAGCCAAATAAGTATATTTGTTGTGGTAAAAAAATGCAAATAGAAGACGACACGTCAGCACAGTGTTACGAGTGTGGTAAGAATATTCGTAATGCCGTACCAAATGCTACCAGAGAGCAGTATTACGCCAATGGAGGTCGTAAGAAAACACCTTATAAGAGAATAAAATACTTTAGAGACTGGATGAGTCATATCCAAGGTTATCGGCCGGTATATTTAAACAACGAAGTAAGGAAGAAAATCATAGACCACTTAGAAGAGCCAACCCCACAAAGTCTACGGAAAACGCTGAAAAAATTAAAACTAGGGAAATATTACAAAGCTATTCCCTATCTTTTGTCTGAAATTACCGGTAAGTCTATTCCCGAGGTTTCTGATATGAGCAGAGCCGAGTGGATGTTTTGTCGGCTGGATAAGGATATTCCTTATTACCCTGACGTAATTTACGAAATATTTTACAAAATAGACCCCAACCACCCCCTATTAGGATGGATTCCGAGAAAATAAAAATGCAAAACTGGCGTTTATTTTGCCAGAAACCCCACTGGGGAATGCATCGCGCAGAACACCAAGCTATCCCCAGTGGGGTTTTTTGCATTTTGGGCTTACGGGGCTTATTTCATCCCGCGCCAGAGGCCCTCTAGTACATACACATATATCTTTCTTACGACCCACCAGAGGGTGAACTCCGGACAGCGTCCCGAGACACCCCCTGACTTTTCCAACTTTTCCTCGCGAAACCCCCCATCGAGGGGTTGAATCGCACTTTCTATCTTTTCCACCCCTCCCCCACGGTTGCTGTGAGTGGGGGAGGCTTTTTTTTTCACTCACAGCAACCGGTCCAAATGCGCCTACAGCGAGGCTTGAACTCGGGACTTTAGGCCTCCCCAGCTCCAAAGTCCACGATCACAAGCGAACGCCAGACACATCTGGACGCTTATGTATGTGAAAATTATTATATTTATGTCTTACACTCTAATTTGAATATGAACCAGACAGCCGGCGTTCAATATGCAAATAGAATCCTGTTTCGCTCTTTTCAAAGCAGATGTTTACTGAGCAAGCTTTCTTTGAAGCTCTTCTTTTGCCTCCTGGTAGATCTTTTCGCGAGATTCCTCGGAAAGATCTTTTACGACTGTTTTTTTATTCCTTATGTCCGACTTTAATTTCTCGTACTTTTCCTCTTCGGCCAGAATAAGCGAGAATTCTACGTCGTCTATCTTTCTGTCACGCAAAGCCTTTGAGACAAGGTCAGTGATCGTATTTACTTTAGCCCTAGACAGAGCTATTGTCGTGTCATGCTTGGATATTTTGCTTGACAACTGTTTCATAATGCCCGTAGCAACAGCCGAAATAATACCACAGGCTGCCCCAACGCCGGCCAAAGGAACTCCAACAATTATTCCCGGTCCAGTAAGCGAAGTAGCAACGCCGGAGCCCGTTAACACAACAGATATGGACCCTGAAGTTATCGAAATCTTATGTAGCGTACTCCGGGCTCTGACGTACTTTTTTCGGACTTTTTCGTAGTGTTTTGTCTGCCCTTCCAAGTAAGCCAGTATCAAGTTTGCTTTATTCAGACGAAAGTTTTCAGCGTTTAATTCGTTAGGTTCCTTAGGAAGTTCAGGATAAAGTGGAGGTGCTGATGGTATAACATCCATTATATATACTAATGTACGACGCTTTTGGGAATGATATTGAGGAGCAGCCACATCACGACAACAGGGATTACTGGAATTGGAGAGCATTTAGGAAGATGTTTCCACATGCAGACCCTAGTAAGTTCGAAAGAAGACCCGATGGGATTTACTTCAACGGCGAAAGAATGTACAGTAATGCGGACTTGGAGCCAAAGGCGACCGCCGAGCATCCTAAGACGGTAGAAAAGGAGCCAAACTTCCCAAAGAATCTATTAGTGACAACCCAGAATTACCCATTTTACGACAACAAAGGTGGAGCGGATGACTTTGCTAAGATGGTTACCTCCTTAGAAATCCCCGTGGGTCCTACGACTTTCAAGACAAAAGTCAGAGACATCTTTCGAGAAACTGCCATGAAACATACCTCAGGGAAAGAATCCAGAGAATGTTTATCAGGTCCCAACATGCGGTATTGGCCGCAGCAGTTAAACTTTGCTGTCTGGGCTGCTACTAAAGGATGCGGTATAGCCGCGGATATGTTCCATATTCCTTTCCTAAGATTCCACGTTGCTTTTACTATTCGTAGGATATTGTTTGAGTTAGGAGCGCCGCCTCCTGGTGACACTGCCTTTAACCCAAAGGATAACAAATATGACAAAGTCGCATGGGAGCGATTAAGGAATGAGTTTAAGCTTACCAACCCTGATTTTCGCAACAAAGAGGGTGCCGCCCATGGTTTAGGAGAGACTTACACCTATGCTTCGTATGTTGGTGCCAGCATAGAAACGCCGGGCATGGGATATCCTAGCTTCTACGAATTCTCAGACTTAGGAGGTAGTGGAACAAAGGGAAATCTAATCTACTTCATTCAGAGCAAAGAGAAGTATCCTTGGGCGCCTTTCTTTGCCGCAAAGGGCATTGGACTGAAAAACCTAGCAAGGATTAACCGCAGCATCGAAGCCTTTGTTTACTGCATTCTAGGAGCACAGGTTAGCACTCGCAGCCCCATCGTAGATGAGTAGTATAGGGGATGGGGGTTCCAGCGCAACGACAACCGGAGGATTACCCGTCTAAAGTACCCACCTCGATTCGTACCGCGATTACCCGCATCCCGCGTCTATGTAAGATATGTTAGTCTATATATGGAGTGCGAAGATTGTAAAGAGTTTGTTTTTGACTTCTGTATAAAGTGCTTAAAACCCAAGTTTGTACCTACTAAGCCAAATAAGTATATTTGTTGTGGTAAGAAAATGCAAATAGAAGACGACACGTCAGCACAATGTTACGAGTGTGGTAAGAATATTCGTAATGCCGTACCAAATGCCACCAGAGAGCAGTATTACGCTAATGGAGGCCGTAAGAAGACCCCATACAAAAGAATAAAATACTTCAGAGACTGGATGAGTTACATACAAGGTCATCAGCCAGTATATTTAGATAACGAAGTAATGGAAAGAATTATAGGCCACTTAGAAGAGCCAACGCCACAAAGCCTGCGGAAAACGCTAGAAAAATTAAAGCTAGGGAAGTATTATAAAAGTATCCCCTATCTTTTGTCTGAAATTACCGGTAAGTCTATTCCTGAGGTTTCTGATATGACAAAAGCCGAGTGGATGTTTTGTCGGCTGGATAAGGATATTCCTTATTATCCTGACGTAATTTACGAAATATTTTACAAAATAGACCCCAACCACCCCCTGTTAGGATGGATTCCGAGAAAATAAAAATGCAAAACTGGCGTTTATTTTGCCAGAAACCCCACTGGGGAATGCATCGCGCAGAACACCAAGCTATCCCCAGTGGGGTTTTTTGCATTTTGGGCTTACGGGGCTTATTTCATCCCGCGCCAGAGGCCCTCTAGTACATACACATATATCTTTCTTACGACCCACCAGAGGGTGAACTCCGGACAGCGTCCCGAGACACCCCCTGACTTTTCCAACTTTTCCAATCGCGAAACCCCCCATCGCGGGGTTGAATCGCACTTTCTACCCCTCCCCCCACGGTTGCTGTGAGTGGGGGAGGCTTTTTTTCACTCACAGCAACCGGTCCAAATGCGTCTACAGCGAGGCTCGAACTCGGGACTTTAGGCCTCCCCAGCCCCAAAGTCCACGATCACAAGCGAACGCCAGACACATCTGGACGCTTATGTATGTGAAAATTATTATATTTATGTCTTACACTCTAATTTGCATATTTTCTAGACTGACGTTCGATATGTAAATAGAATCCCGTCACGCTCTTTTCGAAGCAGATGTTTACTGAGCAAGCTTTCTTTGAAGCTCTTCTTTTGCTTCTTGGTAGATCTTTTTGCGAGATTCCTCGGAAAGATCTCTTACAATTGTTTTTTTATTTCTTACATCCGACTTTAATTTCTCATACTTTTCCTCTTCAGCTAGAATAAGCGAGAATTCTACGTCGTCTATCTTTCTATCACGCAAAGCCTTTGAGACAAGGTCAGTGATAGTATTTACTTTAGCCCTTGACAGAGCTATTGTCGTGTCGTGTTTTGATATTTTGCTTGACAACTGTTTCATAATGCCCGTAGCAACAGCCGAAATAATACCACAGGCTGCCCCAACGCCGGCCAAAGGAACTCCAACGATTATTCCCGGTCCAGTAAGCGAAGTAGCAACGCCGGAGCCCGTTAACACAACAGATATGGACCCTGAAGTTATCGAAATCTTATGTAGCGTACTCCGGGCTCTGACGTACTTTTTTCGGACTTTTTCGTAGTGTTTTGCCTGCCCTTCCAAGTAAGCCAAGATTAAGTTCGCTTTATTCAGACGAAAGTTTTCGGCGTTTAGTTCGTTAGGCGTAGTATAGGGAACATCTGGGTACAACTTAGGTGCTGATGGTATAACATCCATTATATATACTAATGTACGACGCTTTTGGGAATGATATACAGGAGCAGCCGCATCACGACAACCGGGATTACTGGAACTGGAGGGCCTTTAGGAAGATGTTTCCGCATGCAGACCCTAGTAAGTTCGAAAGAAGACCCGATGGGATTTACTATAACGGCGAAAGAATGTATAGTAATGAGGATTTGAAACCTACGCTGGTTAATCAGATAGACAATCAGTTGAAGAATCCTGGTTACGTTAAACCAAAACCCACGCCTACGGTATCTGTGCAGCATCCCACGGTAACGCAAGGTTGGTCAAAGGAATTATTGCTTGGTACCAGTACTTATCCGATACCCGCAGTTTCATTTGATAAACACCCAAGCCTGGACTTAACGTTGAACATGCGGGTCTTTAACAACCATTCCTTTCCGTTAAAGGTGCGAGATATCTTCAAAGAAGTTCCCATTGTTCATACCACCGCTAAGGAATCTCATGAATGGTTAAGTGGTCCTAACATGCGTTATTGGCCGCAGCAACTAAACTTTGCAGTTTGGTGCGCCACCAGTGGCTGTGGGGTAAGCGCGAACTTGATGAAGAATTCAATATTTATGTTTCATTTTCACTTCACGGTTAGAAGAATACTGCATGAGATGGGTGTTACTGCATTGCCGGGAGATGCCACGTTTTATGCAAGAGATAATAAATACAACGTTCCGGCCTATGACAGGCTTTGTAAGGAGTTCGGTGTTGTAGGGAAGGATTTTAGATGTACTGCCGGTGCTAACAATGGTTTGGGACATATTTGGGCTTATTGGGGGATTGGTGGACACGAGCTAAGTGATAAGGAAGTTCATGCATTGAATCTACGATGGAACACTGGGTATCACAAAGAAACTCACGACAGTAGCACCTTCTTTGAACCAAACGCTAAGACCACTAAGGAAGTCAGAGACGGACCTCTGTTCAAAGACGAGGGTGGTAAGTATGCAGGGGCCAATCCACTGATTATTAAGATTACCAACGACGAGCAAACGAAGCAATATCTTAATTTCATACCCCCAGAAGGTAAAGGACTAACCAAAGCCGGCCTTGCCCGTTTGAACCGCAGCATAGAAGCTTACGTGTATTCTATCCTTGGAGCCCAAGTAAACACCCGATCAAATATAGTGGGGAATACCGGCGCCGCAGAAGAGACGCGAGCCGAAGCCTTGATCTTATTCGAAAGTTCGATCTTGGAGGGCGACATTAGCAAGGGCGTACAGCGTTACCAACTAGCTATACAAAATTCTAAGGCGAGGTTGGACTATGCAGTAGCCCCGGGTTGTTGGTTAATGCCTAGTAATTTATCTATAAATGCTGGTTCTGTAGTAGGATACAACAACGAACTTCAACGAGCTACTAAGGATATGAAGTTTGGGGTGAACGACGTGAACTCTGACACTCTTAGGAACATTCCTCACTTCGTAGAGAAACCAAAAAAGTCACACGAAGCGAAGCTACCCGTAGTTAAGAAATCATCGAAGAAGGTCCATGTTATGCCTACGATACCTGAGGAATACGACCATAACTTACTAAAAGCCGGCTTAGCCGCCGCGGGTGTTGGTCTTAGTTATTATATATGGCGATGAACAACCCCTACATGGCTGGAGTAGATTGTGTCTATACGACTTACACAGGTGAGAAAAAATACACCCAGGCATCTTGGGTTGATGTTACGGGTATGTCAGTGAATTTGAACTACTCGGGAAAGAAGTTAATCCTTTGTAGTATTTGCATTGGCACGAGAAGCCATGCCAACGTGGGCTTTAGGTTCCTGGATGACAACGGTGTACTGCAGCCTATGCGCGTAAAAGATAATAACAGGGAGCCTGCGCATTTCTCCGTAGAGCCCAACCCAGCCAGCACTGAGAATTTATCGGTTTGGACTTTCCACATGGTGGCCGATTGCCATGGGAAGGTAAAGCTGCAGATAAGAGTAGACGATACGGGAAAGGTTACGGTAAATAGCATAGAAAATCAAAGGGATACAGCCTATAATCACAAGACCATTAGCACTCTTACGGTGCTTAGCCTTTAAATATATGAACCCACACGTAAAAGAAGATTGTTTTTTTCATTACCTGAAGGAATATTGGCATCAGGGTGATGAATGGATAGACATTTGCACGTGGGTTAGAGTTGGAGGGTTGGGGTTAATCATATGCACCACTAACGTTAGCGCATTTAATAGCGCTAACGTTAGGTTTAGGATTATTGACGAGAATAACCAACCATTATTACCTTACAGAAAAAAGATAATAATAGGAACTTAGCTCATTTTACGTATGAAGCCCCCAGAAGTTTAGAAAATATGGCGCCAGTAACGTTTCACATGATAGTTAATTGTCAATATGCAAAGCTTCAATTTTGTCCAGACGACATGATACGTTCGGGGTACCCTGGTATCGCTATGATTAATCGAGCTCATCACAAAAATGCTACTTGGAGTTATAAGACCATTAGCACCATGACTGCCATACCCTTGATACCAAATTATCAAGGCGGTGTGAATACTATCTTTACTTATCCCCAGTCCAGGTCGCCTAGGATTCCCGACGACGATAAGCCACCAGTAATACACGAGGATAAAATTAATCCTTCATCTTTTTCAGGAGTACCACGCCAATAGCTACTACCAAGATCCAAACGTTATTCCCCACGAACTTCAATAGTTCTCCGCCGGCCCTAAGTGCCAAGGAAACGACCGAACCCAGCAGCCCAGGCAAACCGGCTGCCATCTTTTTTCCTAAGGCCGTCAGTCCATTGCCTAATTTTTTTACGCCTGCGCCTGTAGCCTTAAGCGCAGAAAAGATCACACCTACTACGCTCGAAATAGCGACCGCGAATGCCAGTGGAATACCATACTTTACCAGAGCTCTTTTTACCTTTTCCTTAGTAGTAAGCCCCAATTCTCTTTCCAGGTTTTCCTTTTGCGCATGTAATTCTGCAAGGCGCTCCTGAAGGGTTTCTACTTCCTTTTGAGCAGCTTCCCTTTCCTCTTCGGGGCGAGTTTGATCTGCAACTATTTCCTGCTGCCGCTCTATTTGTCCCTCCAGGTCTTCGATAGCCTGATCTCTTTGTCGGATTTGTTCTTCTTTAGCATTGATTTCAGCAACCAACTGCCGCCGTTCCTCTAAAGAGGTAGCTATGGTGGTACGTAAGTTCCTAGCTTCTTCCTTGTTTATGTCTAGGTCTTGCAAGGCAAGTTCAAAGGCCTTTTGAGCTTGGTCCCTATCGCGTAGGGCTTTGTTTCTTTGTTCTCTCATTTCCATTATTCTTTGATTTTTGTCGTCAACTTCTCTCTTTTGAGCATCAAGGAGTAGTCGGTTTTGTCGCATATAATCTGCTTCCCTTTCTTCCAACGTTTCTTGTAGTCCCTCAACGCGCTTTTCTAGCGCGACCTTTTCATTCAGGGTTTCCAACCTTTCTAACATGCTTCTAGTGGCACGCTGGAAGCCTTTTAATCTTGAGACGTCACCCCTAACTTCACCATCTTTATCAAAGAGGGGTTGTGGTTTCGTCCAGCGGTCTTTGTCAGGATATCTCAGGTCCTGGACGCTTATGAGGACTTTGTTTCCGCGTTCTGTGAGCCTTACGTCGTCAGCATCGAAACGGGAATAACGCTCATTTAGCTCTTGCATTGCCCACTCTACAGTTTCCCGCGCGGTTGCTTCACCCATGTTTTGAAGCTCCAAGTACTCAGGGATGGGTTTGCCGTGGTGTCTTGATTTCCACATGCGATTTAAGGTGGCCTTGGCGCTTTTCCATCTACTACCATATTTATCGTGTAAGGCTGCGTCGTAGATTAAGGGGTCGGTTTCCAGGCCTTTAGTCCATGCGTCGTATTCTTCGTCGTTAATATCGACTTGACCTTCTTCGGTAAGGGGATCAAAATCTGTTCCTTCTACTTCCATTATATATGATAAGCTCAAAGTTAAACCCCAATATATTACCTAAGCAGGTTGGCGGACTGAAAGCAGAACGCACCTTTCACCGGGTTACATTCACGCCTTCTAGCGCAAAGCCTGGAGAAACCTTGTACGTAGGCGTGCCCCGCCTAACGGATAACCTAGTGTTAGTTCCTGGTACCTTGGCGTTAAGGTTTGATTTGACGGTGCAACCTACCGTCGCAGATGAAAGGATTATCGTTAACAACCTTGGTCGCAACATCGTCGCAAAGATGCGAGTAAAGTTTGCCGGGGAATCCCTCTTAGACTTAAACAACTATGACCTTTACACCACTTACAAAGATCTGTGGTTGACTGCATTCGAAAGGGCACAAAAGATAGAGCAGGGTATTGGTAGCACAATCTTACGTAAGGTTAGGACTCCTACCAAGACACAACCTACTGACGGCAGCGGAGAAACCGCAGTGGCAGATGCAAAGGCCATTAAAACAGCCTATGGTACTAAATACGTAATACCATTGGACTTTGAGGCTATTACCAGCCACGGAGTTTATTATCCTAGACAGTTGAGTGAGTTGCAGTTTGAAGTGACCTTAGCCAACATAACTAACATCATTGGTGGGTTAAGCACTGCGTTGTCGGGAAGTATTCCTCCATATGCCATTACCAACCTGGAATTGCAGTATGAAACCATACATTCCGAAGATCTAGCACGTAGCGCTGGCATGGAATACAGCTCCGGAAAGGCTTTCTTGTATGACCACGCGGTAATGTACAAAACCTTTAGTTTCCTGGATAAGACAGACGCGGTAATTACTCAGAGCATTAATTTACCACGTCGTAGTCTTACAGGGTTGATGTTGGTATTTATCAAACCTTATGAAGCCGGTAAGCGCGACTCTGAAGCCTTTCATAACCCCAACATCACCAACGTCGGGATTAGCATCAATGGAGTTCCAAATAAGGTGTATTCGCAGGGAATGAAGCCCTCAGACATCTACAGGGAAATAAAAAGAAAGTTTGGGGATCAAGTTGCACCCGGCGAGTTCTTTACCGATAAGTATGCACTGTGGATTGACATGCGAACCACCAACGACGAGGATTTACATGGGCAGGGATTGCGTCTGGTAAATACCCAGGACGGCATTACCCTGGAAATCAAGCGAGATCCAAACACTAGTGCAGGCGACTCAGACAAGATCAACGCATACGTCTTTGTGGTCTCTGACGCGCAACTGACTGTAGAAATGAATCAGCTAAAGAGTGTTGCATATTGATTCGTTCCCTTAACCAAAAAAATATCTCTTACGTATATAATGCTTCGCGTATTCAAAAACAACAACACCAAACTGCAATGCATAGTGCAAGGCGATAAACTTTATTTCAAAGCGAAGGAGGTGGCTTTGGCGTTGGGTTACGTTAACTCTAGGGACGCAGCTAGAGCACACGTCTCAGAGGAAAACAAGGTAACTTTGAGGTCTATAAAGGGTGTCAATCTGACTGACACCCTTAATGCGCAACCACATACCGTTTACATCACTGAAATGGGTCTTTATGAGTTAATATTCGGATCTGAAAAGTCCGTAGCTAAGGAGTTCAGAAAATGGGTGTTAGGCGATGTTCTCCCTACCCTCAGGAAAACAGGTAAGTATGAAATAGAGCGGCGCTTTGACAGTCCTAATAAGTTAATATTCAAAATAGAAAATGAATTCGACCTGCATAAGAAGGTCGTAAACTACATACGTCGATTCCACCCTATCCTACTGCTGGCACCAGGTCTTGGAGAACTACAGGACTCAGCTAGCAAAAGAATAGTATGTTGGCAGAAAGGTTACCAGGCAGGTCAGCCTGACATCTTAGTTCTCAATGCACATAAAAAATATAATGGGTTATGCTTGGAGTTGAAGACACCTAAGGGTAACGGCGTATTATCCTCAAAACAAGAGGCATTACTCGCACAATACGAGGCAAATGGTTACCTAACTATGGTGTGCAACGATTATGACCTTATATGCAGGGAGATCGACGCCTATGCTGCCGGTATTCGCATCCCTTGTCCTTGGTGTGTTAAGTCCTTCAAATCCCAAAATACTTTACATACACACCAAAGAATGTTTCATAGATATAATGATAGTTGAACAGACACACTGGCGTGAATTAGTCCAAGGCATTTCATACAGAATAAAAAATTATGTTGTGTTCGAAGACATTAGCCGTTTAAGGTTGGTCTTGGAACACGACGGTAAAGAGTGCACACTGTGGGCACCGGACTGCGTGCGGTATGTCCTTCAAGGTGAGGAATTCACACACATACGCAGCTATGGTAAGGTCAGCGGTCGATGGAAGTTCGACGTTGAAAGGAAGGTAGATGCTAATCCTCTGTGCGATTAGAAGTCATCCTCATGGGCGGTTAAGTATTGGTCTGCTACGGCGGACCTCATTTTTTCTGTTATCTGGTAAGCGGATACGGTAATTAAGACGCCTCCTACGAATGCTGCGATTTGAGGAATCATATATCTTTCTCATTTTTCCAAGCCTTTCGTACCGCCAGGTAATGGTCTAAAGGACGTGGTCCGTCGTATAGACAGCACCAAATATGTTGTCCGCTCCGTTGACAACCGCAGCGATCGCAAATAGCCTCCCAGTGTTCCCTGTCCTCCCATTTAACGCCCTCAACGTCGTCAAAGCCTACAAAGGTTTGGTCAATTTCCTTCTTACGCTTTGTCAGCGCCCGGGAGGTTTCAAGGGGGCAACAGCGTTCGGCTATGTCACCGTGGGTTTCGCAGGCAATACCTTCTAGGTGGTAACGGCGGCAGCGGTACTTATGCCAGTTCTCTTCAAAGAAGGGCTCATCACAGCGGCGGCAGTAGTTATTTAGACAGACTTTGTTGTCGCGGTGATATTGTAAGGCTTGGAGGGTGGACAGCTTTTGACCGCAGTCACCGCAAAGGGTGCTTATGGGACGGTATCGCAGTCGCTCCATATACATACCTTACAGATCCTCTTTGTGAACTAAAGTTCTTTGTGTTTTAGGATCTGTGGGACACCAATGCCCAACAAAGGATCCTTCGGGGAATACCTTATTACAATGAGGACAGGTGTATTTTTTCTCCTCACGAATTATGCAGTCGGCAGGTAGTTCACATGTAATGCAGTCCATATATTGAAAGGGTAACTAGAATTCCTTCCAGGCTCCTGCGCCTTAACTTTGATGTAAGGAGATCTTAATAATATCTTATTATTCTTTCTTAGGATACGTTACGTAAAGACTTATCTTAGGGTCCTTCATATTATCCTCTTTTTATTTATTATATTAAGTAATGTTAATAAGATATCATTAAAGAATAATAAGGTATCATTAAAACTAAAGGCCCTAAGAATATAAGCCTAATAACATTCAAAACATTAAGAAATAATGACATTAAAACTAAAGGCCTTAAGAGACCCTACCCTATCAGCAACAACGAAGTAGGATCATTAATAAGGCATAAAGAACAACCTACTATAATGACGTGCAACGATTGCAACAAACGATTCAGTTCCTTACAGCGACTTAACTATCACACCGAAAACAAGGTCTGCTTTAAGCAACGCGCAGCAACGACATGCGAACATTGCAATAAGACCTTTACAACCAGCCAAGCTCGTTCCTACCACGTCAAAAACAAGGTCTGCTTTAAGCAACGCGCGACAGAAACGACATGCGAACATTGCAATAAGACCTTTGCTACCGCGCAAGCTTGTTCCTACCACGTCAAAAACAAAGTCTGTCGCCGAAACAACGCACACAACCTTACTTGCGAAGAATGCAACAAGGTACTAAGCTCTCCTCAAGCACTAGCATACCACATGGAACACAGAGTCTGCCTCAAATCTCTTTGCAAAAGCTGCAACGCATCCTTTGAAGATGCCTGGCACAAATACAGATGTAAACGATACGACCTTTCAGAAGTCGCCTGCGAAGAGCATGGCGACGTAGCAGAACGTTGTTGTCCAGTCGACACGGTAAGGCAATTAAACAACCAGAAAAAAGAAATAGACGACCTCTTTGTGAACTTCGACGTCACATTTGAAAAGGTCGCCTGGGAGAACGTAGACTACTGGAACGACACTTGCGATAAGTGTGGCTGCGTCAGGAAGGAACAACACTTGTGGCAGTGCTTATACGATCCATCACAAGCACGTACTTTCAGTTGCTATGCTGAAATGCGTATGAAAGATGCGCTGCTACAGAAGGCGGAAATGCTACGCCAGCAACGACGATGAGGTTCTATGGAGGATATTGAATGAAGTCCTTAACGGACTCCGCAGCCCAACCCACTATCGTTAAAACCGCACCAAACCGTTCTGCACGCTTCAGACTACACATTTCATCATACAATTCCTGCACACGCTCTTTTAACCGGTCTATCTCTTCCCTTTGCATTTCTATGGTGTCTTTTTTATCCTTTGCATCGGCGGTAATCCTTATTACTGCTTCCACTGGTTCCATCTATATATGAACCCAGATCACATACCTTGCAATGCTCTGATAGTAGGACCCACCGGCTGTGGAAAGACCCAGTTCATCGTGGAGCAGCTATTAGGGCCCTTTAGATACCGCTTCGACTACATAGTGTTATTATGCCCCACCTACGTAAATAACCGCACCTGGGAAGGCATAGGAGTGAAAGATGACGACTTCTTTGTGGACATATTGGACCCTAACGAGTTATCCAGCCATTTGAAGTTTTGGCACAAACAATTCCCTAAAGATACACAGACTTTACTCATACTGGATGACATTGCCTGCGGGGACGACGTAAAAAGACGCACTTCCGAATTAGTGAAGCTCGCCTTCAGCGGCAGACATGACAACATTAGCGTTTGGTTGCTCTCGCAGCAGCTTAGCAGTGTCTCTAAACCCTTCAGGGAAAACATAGGCTCCCTGGTCGTATTTTATACACCCAGTAAGTCTGACCTGGAAACCATCTTAAGCGACTACGGCGGTGAGATATCCAAGGAACAGTTGCATGAATACATGCGGCATTTAAAGACGCATCAACATTCCAAGATGATCTTCTCTTTGAGGTTTCCGTATTCAATAAAGAACTTTAACTCCTAATGTATATGGAGATTGAGCAGCTCTTAGATGAAGTCCCCACACAGTTAGACGAAAGTAACCTCAAGGAACAACTCAACATCCTTGTGTCTTCGGGGAAGTGTAAAGAAATGATAGGCAAGGAACTTACCCATGAGCAAGTTAACAAGTTGTCAGAAGAGGAAGTCAAAAAGTTCCATAAGAGGTACGCGGCTGCCCTTGCAAGTAAGACCACGGACGCCGTCGCAGACTCCGCTATCCGACTTGCGACTAAATTGCTTGGACTTGCACTGCCCATAGACGATGTGGAGCAACTGCGTAAGGACATAAGAGATGACTATGTCATCGCCCAAGAACTTAAGATAACCTGCGGGTGGTTGTCTTTGAAGTGCGGCAAGTTAATGGCAGTAGCCTCTGCGGCTTTGCACGTAGCTCAGCACGTTGACTTGAAGTAGGTACTAGGTTCCTTTGGAACATCTTGGAAGGACTTCAAGAAGGACAGAGAAGTTGAAAAGGTCTTTCAGGCAGCACTTGCTGATAATCAAGTCACCTCAAGTACTTAGTCAAGTCATTATCAAGTCGTCTTAAGTCATTCTCAAGTACTTAGTCAAGTCGTCTTAAGTACTTAGTCAAGTCGTCTTAAGTACTTAGTCAAGTCATTCTCAAGTACTTAGTCAAGTCGTCCTTAAGTCGTCTTAAGTACTTAGTCAAGTCATTGTCAAGTCGTCCTTAAGTACTTGATCAAGTCATCCTTAAGTCATTGTCAAGTCGCCGTCAAGTTATTATCAAGTCCTTCAAGTCCTTAGATATAAGATGAGTGGCACCGAAGAACAACCTCAGGAGGAGCAGAAGATTACCAAGCCTAAATCTGCAGGCAGAGTTGCCGCGGGAAAGAAGCTCGCGGAGATGAACAGAAAGAATAAAGCCAAAAAAGAAGAAAAGGTGGAGGACGAAAGCGAATCCTTTTGGAATCCCGGCTACGTCATCGGCGCGTTAGGAATTGCTATAGCAGCAGGCAGCTTTTACTTACAATGGCGGAATATGAAGCCAGAAGTAAAGTGGGAGGCCCCAACATATCACGCACCTGTGGAGGTCAGAAAAAACAAAATCCCTGAAATGGAATGACCTTCTCGCTTTGTAATATAATGTCGACCGCGTTGTTGAAAACTGTTGAAGAAGCAGCTATCATTACCTCTATTGTTGCGGGTATTGGTTGGGTAGGTAAGAAAGTGCTCAAAGAAGACTTTACTGAAGACCCAAGCAAGAGCTTCGCTAATTTTGCTAAGATGACCGCTGCCGTGGGCGGGGCTATCATGGTAAAGGATTACCTACGGAAGGAAAAGTACCTGCGTAACATATAAATGGCTACCTTGCTTGCAGGCGGAGTTATTGCAGCTTTAGCATTCACTGGAGCTAATTATGGTGGTCAATATTTGGATAGATTAGTCAGAGGCGACAAAAGCGGAGATTTGGCTGCCGAAAGAAAGAGACACGACTTAGCGCTGGAGAAATATCAGCGAGACGTGGCGGCTTGGAATGAAAAAAGACAAGCTTACAGGGATTGGTTGGACAAGAATTACCAAGACAAAATGCAGGCAGACAAGAACTTTGAAAACACAGACTACGCCTTTAAGCTCTATGCGCAAGCACACCCCGCGGCATCGACGGGGTTGAAAAGGCCTCAGTTTAAGAATTACTACCAGCCTTCTAAGAAACAAAAAGACAATGAGTTGGTCTTCGTAGGGGTCGCAGGGCTGGCGGGAGGCGTGGCTTTGGCGTATCTAATATAATGATCGTCTTTTTGGAAAGCGACAAGAATAACTTTACCACTTATCTGAATCCTCCCATCCGCGCGGAAAGGGTTCGGTTGGTTAGTTGCTCTTTATACAATTCTTGGTATAATTTAATTGATGGCTTTGTCGTTGTGAATGCCGCCAAACCAAAAATACCAGATTCCCATTACACCCCCATAACACTGGCTAAGGAGCTAGCAAAGCATGGATATACTCTTACCACAGGATTACCCCATGAAATGACATTTAAGAAAAATAATGGAAGCGCTAATTTGAAGGACAGTTCATTGGTAGAACTCCTGGGCCTTACTAGTACCACGATAAATAGCGGTACTACATATGATGTAAAATGGAAAGTCGCATCCTCTTACGAAGTCTATTGCGACTTGATCCATAGTTACAATAATGGAGAAAAGTCTTCTCTTATGTCCAAGTTTCTACCCAAAGGTAATCCATTTGACCTGGTAGAATACACCCCCATTTCTTTGAGCTATGACTTGTCTAATTTGGTGGAAAGCATAAACATCACCATTAAAGTGGACGGAAAGACGGTGGATTTTAACGGACGTAAGATCAATCTTGTTTTATCCTTCGCTTGAATCAAGCGAAGCGCGATTCTATTCATATAATGGGCCGAACTGAGGACAAACTTAAAAGGATTTACTATGGGCCTGAAGGCTATTGGAAAGGAGCGTCAGCTATCAAGAAACTCGCGACCGCGGCTAGGGTATCAGAAGAAACGGCTAAGAACTGGCTAAGAAAACAAACCCTCTGGCAGGTTTATCTTCCCGTGCCCAAGTACATTCCCAGGCCCAGCTTTACCGTAAATACCCCCAATGAAGTTCATCAGGCGGACTTGCTTTTCTTACCGCACGACAAGGTGAGAAAGAAGACCTATAGGTACGCTTTGACCGTAGTTGATATCGCAAGCAGATACAAGGACGCCGAACCCATAACCAGCAAGGATTCTGGGGAAGTCGCAGAAGCCCTAGGTAGGATTTATAAGCGCGTCTTGAAATGGCCTAAGCTGCTGCAAGTGGATGCGGGGACAGAGTTCATGGGCGCGGTTACCAAGACCCTGAAAGACCACGACACTAAGATTAGAAGAGCCGAAGCTGAGTACCACAGGGGTCAAAGCATCGTCGAAAGATTCAATAAGACCTTGGCCGAGCGTCTCTTTGGGTACCAGTATTGGAAAGAGCTGGAAGATCCATCCAAACGCAACAGAGAATGGACTCAGAGGTTCCCCCAGGTCGTCGCGGCTTTGAACAACGAGGCGGCCAGGGCTACGGGGATAAAACCCAAAGATGCCATAAAAAAGAAACACGTGGAACACAAGTCCTACGTCAGAAGTTCAAGGGCGGTCTTCCCCCAGGAAAAGAAATTAGGTGATGTCACGGTTCGATATCTCTATGAGCCGGGTGAATTAGAAGGAGGATCCAAAAGAGCTACGGATCCTAATTGGTCTTTGGAAACTTACCAGATCCGAAGTGCGATAGCTAAGAAGGGTCAGCCCATCTTGTATTATCTTCATGATGGTCCCACTCGTGGGTTCGTCATGGAAGAACTGCTTATCGTGTGATGTCCGAATGCTATCGTATGGATACCATCATCACACATCCACCTCTTACCGTCAAATGCAGACAGTGACACCTTCTCCTGCGTAACGTTGTGTATTCGATGTCCGTAGCTGCGCAGGCTGTTCATTTTATGTCGCTGTTCCTTACGCGTACGCAGTACCTTCAAGTAGGACTCGTGCGTAATGTCCTTCTTAACCACGTATTTTTTTACGCCTTTGGCTTTCTTTTCTACACCGTCCAGCTTTAGCACGCTGTACATCTTAGGTTTCAGGCCCACGTATTCCACGATGGGTTTTCCTTTCATCTCATCCTTCATTTTCCCGATTACTTTCTTGTTTTTAGGGGAGTAAAGAAAGTGGTCGCGTGGGTAATCACTGGTGTCGTATTCATCGATGTCGGGAACACAGTCTTCGTAAATGTCTTCCGTCTGCACCTCTAGTATCAAGGAATCGGTGTCGGTGTATAAGAGGCGGCACTTATCACCGTATTTCGGTTTTAGCTTGTCGTAGTAAAACTCATACATGAGCAGCTTTGATAGGTCTAACACTGTAAACCCCGTGTATACGGGTTTATTCAGGAATAGATTCGCTTTCTTCATGTGAATCACGTAGAAGTTTAACATTTCTACGTATCTAACGAATCCAGGCTGTGATACGTATGCTTCTGCTTCCTCTCTGGTGCTGGCTATCTTTATGCTTACGCGCTTGCGGATGTTCTCCATTGTCTTACCAAATACGCTATTGTTCATTAGTTTAAACAGGTTCTTTTCGAAGTCATTCTTTGCCTGCGTACGCTTTTGTGTGTTAAAGTCAATGTAGGAGCGCATCCATGGTTCCTGCGTGAACTTCAAAACGCGATGGATCTTCTTCACGCGTAAGCCGTGGCGCACATAGAACTGCAGGTTGCGGTAATGCACCACGTACTTTCGCTTGTCCATCAGGTTCATCGTTAGCTTCCTGTAGGGTTTGTAGCCAGGGCACATTTCCCTCTGCAGCGGACTCAGCTACTTAAATGGTATTTCTATTGCTTTTGGTGCTAATGGGAACTCATTGTGCGCGTCGTGCAAGTGCTCTGGGTATTCCAGGTCCACCTCCAGCACGTAACCTTTGTCGTCTTCTTTACCTACGTTTAGGTAAAACTCTATGGGCTTTATGTTGTCCCATTCGAAGTCGCGTACAGGTAAGTACTGTGACATTGCCCAACCGTAGAGGTTGTTTGCGTCTAAGTAGAAGATGTATGTGGTTGGCTTCTCCGGGTCGTACTCCACCGTGGGATTGTTCGCTTTTGCGTATCGTCTGCTGGGTCCGCAAACACCGCCGCGGATACCGTCTTCCATAAAGCGGTACATGTCGTATTCCGTTAGGAAATCCAGTTGCGCGTTTGTCTTCTTTAGAAGCGCACTCCAACTAAGCCCAGGAGCCGTGTAGAAGTTCGCTGGATCCAACCCGTAGTATTCCATTGCCATCTTTCGAAAGCTTTGGAAAACATCCGCGAGCAGCACTACGTCTGAACGTAGGTAGATGTCGTGGTATTCTCCCATATTCTCACAGGAGTACTTTTCCCACACATCTAACGCATGCTGGTACTCCTCGTTCTTTATACCAGACTCGTTTAGGGTGCTGTAGAATCTCTCTTTGGGTGGTAGGGGCTCTTCGAATCGCTCCCAGGAGTCCATGTATTCGTATGGGTAGACTCCTTTCCTTTCCGCGCCGTATTGACTGGAAATGGGGAACTCCGTGTTGTATTTAACCAAGTTTGCTAAGGAGTCCGCCATGAACTGCTGCGAGTCTAAGAACTTCAGCTTGCCCACAGTTACGGACATGTACCTTTCTTTGTTGTTGGGTATGCACTTTACTTCGGAGCCGTCCGTTCCTTGTAAGAGTAAGTGACTGTCGTAACCCCTTAAATTATGAAAGAATACGGGTATTTCCATTTCTGGATCTACTTTGAAGTTTATATTACATTTCCAATGAGCCGCACCTCTGTATTTACCCGTGATGTGGCAGTGATCTCTAACCTTATCCACATAGAAATCCTCAACAAATGCTTTGTGGCAGTGAATGCAATGCGTGGAGGGCTTTCCCGGCTTCTCACCTTTCTTAGCATACTTCCCGCATTTAAAATGAGCTTCTCCTAAATACTTTCCATCTTCATCCCACGCTTTCTTGGCTCGTCTTCCAAACTGGAGAAGCGTATGTTGGCAAATGTGGCATTTCTTTGCCTTGGTAAAAGCCTCCTGGTTCTCTTTGGTAAATACCATCTTCTTTGGGCGTCTTAATTGTTCTCTTATCTCTTCCTCCTCTTCTCGCAATGCTTCTAGAAACTCATTAGCTGCGTTCTTACCTCGGTAAATCACAGGAGGGTCGGCCTTACCATCTGATCTAACTACTATGTAACCAAAGGAGCAGATCTCGTGTAATCCCACCTTATTCGTGGCACCACTTTTCTGCTCTTCCTTAGTTATCAACGCTTCAAAGTCTGCATATATCACGTAAGGCACCTGCATCTGCTTTTGATGGTCTGAGTAGGATAGGTTCTTATCTGTGGGCATCTGGATCCGTTGCGCCACTTCTTCGACTCCGCGACATATTTCATCGTGTTCCTTTAGAGCTTTAACGCTGGTAAAGGATAATAAGCAGCAATCGCAGAAGTATTTCTTACCTTTGTGTTTGGTGTGTCTGTAAAACAGTCTGCTAATATGTTTAACCCACGAATAATGTCCGCCGTGGTAGAAAAGGTGTATTCGTTCTCCTTTACTCTTTGACAACACTAGTGGTACTATCGTTTGGTCTCTGACTCCATAAACGTTAATTGCTAAATCGTTTATTTCCTCAAATATGGGGATGTCTATCAACTGCATGGGAAATTCCACACCATCCCACTCTAAATCGTCTGTGGGATACTTACTTGTCCTACAGGGATCCTTATCTACTGGATACAGCGCGGATCGTATTGCCCACATAAAGCAGCGGTTGTCGTCATTTTTTACGTTGACTATGGCTTTTTTCCTTTCTACCCACGTTGGTAGGGGCACGTAACTTCCTCCTCGTATTGGTACGTACCTTGCCATGCTAACCTCCATACCTTCTACCTCCTCCACTGTCCAACCTGATCCTTCTTTCGTGTAGTTAGACAGCGACTCCATTATTGCTTCTAAGGCTTCGCTGAGTGACTTATCCAGATTGGTGGACTCTAATATCACTAACGACTTTGATCGCAGCATTGCTGTCGTCGTTGCCTCATCTTTTGATAGACTCACTTCTACCATTATACTCGCTTTCAGGGCTCCTAATTCTTCTATACCTTTTCGAAGCGTTCTCTTGACCTTCCTTTCTGACTGACGCCAAAACTGTCTAACGTCAATCTCACCGTTACCGGGTATTGACACCGTTTCGAAATTGCTTTGGGATTCCATCTATATAATAGGAGATATCTTATACCTAATTCCAGACCCTTTTCAGATCGTCGTAGTCATACTCACAATCCTGACAATGCCAAAACAATTTAACCTTAGTCTCAAACTTCTTACCACATCCACAATCATAGCTGCTCATACATTTCGTCTTCATCTTTAAATGCTTCTTCAAGTCCACTTCTTTCTTAAAAGTTCTCTTACAATCTTCGCACTCCATATATAGACTAACATATTTTACATAGACGCGGGATGCGGGTAATCGCGGTACGAATCGAGGGGGGTACTTTAGACGGGTAATCCTCCGGTTGTCGTTGCGCTGGAACCCCCATCCCCTATACTACTTAGATGCCAGTGGTGCGTCGCAGGAAACGCAACAAGTATTCCTTGTCCTCTTCGAAAGCGCTGTTATCGAGAATGAGATCTCTAAATCAGTTCAAAGGTATCAACTTGCGGTACAGCAATCTAAAGTGCGGCTAAATTACGCCTTGAGTCCTGGTTGTTGGTTAATGCCAAGTAATTTGGTTATCAACGCCAATTCCGTCGTGGGTTACAACAACAAACTTCAACGAGCTACTAAGGATATGAAGTTTGGGGCAAATGACGTGAACTCTGACATGACCAAGGGCATTCCTCACTTCGTAGAGGAGCCAAAAAAGTCACACGAAACGAAGCTACCCGTAGTTAAGAAACCATCAAAGAAGGTCATGCCTACGATACCTGAGGAATATGACCATAACTTACTAAAAGCCGGCTTAACAGCTGCAAGTATTGGTCTGAGTTATTATATATGGCGATGAACAACCCCTACGTAGCTGGAGTAGATTGTGTCTATACGACTTACACAGGCGAGAAAAAATACACCCAAGCATCTTGGGTCGATGTCACTGGGATGTCTGTGGACCTGAACTACTCAGGAAAGAAGTTAATCCTTTGTAGTATTTGCATTGGCACGAGTAGTCACGCCAACGTCGGCTTTAGGTTTCTAGACGAGAATGGTATACTGCAGCCTATGAGAAATAAGACAAACAACAGGGAGCCTACGCATTTCTCCGTAGAGCCCAGCCCCAGCAGCGCTGAAAATCTTTCCCTTTGTGCTTTTCACATGGTCACCGATTGTCATGGGAAGGTAAAGCTGCAAATACGCGTAGATGACAGCGGGACGGCTACCGTGAATAGCATAGCAGATCAAAGAGATAGATATTACAATCACGCAACCATTAGCACTCTTGCGGTGCTTAGTCTTTAAATATATGGACAACCCACACGTTAGGGAAGATTGGTTTCTTTATGACTTAAATGAGAGGACGTACGAAGGTGATAATTGGTACGACACCGGGTTATGGGTAAGGGTGGGAGGTCTGGGGTTAGTAATGTGTACTATTAGTGTCAATACGGGGTATGGGTGCCACCTTGGTCTTAGGATCTTAGAGGAAACCAACGCCCCATTGCCGCCTTACAGGATAAAGAGTAATGCTAGACACTTAGTTCACTTTTCAGTGCAACCCCCTCCAGCAAGTGGAGAAGATTTGACGCCAGTGACTTTTTACATAATAGTCAATTGTCAATATGCAAAGCTTCAAGTTAGGCCCAGTCATGGTGATCTTGGTAAGCCTGGAATAGCTCGAATAAATGGTCAGGGCACCCATAACAAAGATGCTGCTTGGTGTCATAAGCCCATTTGCACCATGAGTGTGCTGCCCTTGATACCAAATTATCAAGGCGGCGCGAATACTATCTTTACTTATCCCCAGTCGAGGACGCCTCGGATGCCCGACGACGATAAGCCACCAGTAATACACAAGGATAAGATTAACCCTTCATCTTCTTCATAAGTACCACTCCAATAGCGACAACCAAGATCCAAATGTTATTCCCCACAAACTTTAGCAGTTCTCCGCCGGCCCTAAGTGCCAAGGAAACAACCGAACCCAGCAGCCCAGGAAGACCAGCTGCCATCTTTTTTCCCAAGTCCGTCAGCCCATTGCCTAATTTCTTTACGCCCGCGCCTGTAGCCTTAAGCGCGGATAGGATAACTCCTACTACGGTGCTAATAGCGACCGCAAATGCCAGTGGAACGCCATACTTCAAAAGGGCTCTTTTTACCTTTTCCTTGGTGGTAAGCCCCAGCTCCTTTTCCAGGTTGTCCTTTTGCGCCTGTAATTCCGCAAGGCGTACCTGAAGGGTTTCTACTTCCTTTTGAGCTGCCTCCCTTTCCTCTTCGGGACGAGTCTGGTCCGCAACTACTTCTCGCTGCCGCTCTATTTGCCCCTCCAGGTCTTCAATAGCCTGACTCATTTGCCGGATTTGCTCTTCTTTGGTGTTGATTTCGGCAACCAACTGCCGCCGTTCCTCCGAAGAGCCGGCTATGGTGATATGCAAGTTTTTAGCTTCTTCCTTGCTCATGTCCAGGTCTCGTAGGGCAAGCTCAAAGGCCTTTTGGGCCTGGTCTCTATCGCGTAGGGCATTGTCTCTTTGTTCTCTCATTTCCATCATTCTTGGATTTTTGTCGTCAAGTTCCCTCTTTTGAGCATCGAGAAGTAGTCGGTTCTGTCTCATGTAATCTGCTTCCTTTTCCGCCAGTGTTTCTTGCAGCTCCTCGACGCGTTTTTCTAACGCAACCCTCTCATTCAGGGTTGCCAACCTTTCTAACGCACTTCGGGTAGCTAGTTGAAAGCCTTTTAATCTTGAGACGTCACCCCTAACGTCACCATTCTCATCAAAGAGGGGTTGTGGTTTCGTCCAGCGGTCTTTGTCAGGAAATCTCAGGTCTTGGACGCTTATGAGGACTTTGTTTCCGCGTTCTGTGAGCCTTACGTCGTCAGTCTCAAAGCGGGAATATCGCTGCGTTAGCTCTTGCGTTGCCCACTCTACGGTTTCCCGCGCGGCTGCTTCGTCTATGTTTTGAAGTTCCAAGTACTCGGGGACGGGGCTGCCGCGGTTCCTTGATTGCCACATGCGATTTAGGACGGCCTTGGCGGCCTGCCACTTGCCGCCATATTTGTGATGTAAAGCTGCGTCGTATATTAGGGGGTCGGTTTCCGCGCCTTGGGTCCATGCGTCGAATTCTTCATCGTTAATATCGACTTGACCTTCTTCGGTGGTGGGGTCAAAGTCAGTAGTTTCGTCTACCTCCATTATATATGATAAGCTCAAAGTTAAACCCCAACGTATTACCTAAGCAGGTTGGCGGACTAAAGGCAGAACGCACCTTTCACCGGGTCACCTTTACCCCCAGCAGCGCAAAGCCAGGAGAAACCTTGTACGTAGGCGTGCCCCGTCTAACGGATAACCTAGTATTGGTTCCTGGCACGTTAGCGTTAAGGTTTGACCTAGTAATACAGCCAGATACCGCAGACGCGCGTTATGTGGTCAATAACGTAGGCAGGAACCTCGTCTCTAAGATGAGAATCAAGTTCGCCGGGGAATCCTTGCTGGACTTAAACAGGTACGATCTGTACGCCACGTACAAAGACTTATGGTTGACGGCCTTTGACCGCGCGCAAAGGATAGAGCAGGGAATAGCAAGCGTAGCCATACGTAAGGTAAGAAGCGCAGCCTCTGGCGCCTCAGGAGAAGACGAAATAAAGGCGGCCTACGGTACTAAATATGTTATCCCGTTGGACTTCGAAGTTATCACGAACCACGGTGCATACTACCCAAGGCAGCTAAGTGAACTGCAGTTTGAAGTGACCCTAGCAGATACTACGAACATCCTGCAGGGAAAAGACGTAAGTTCAGCAGCCGTCCACCCATACTCCGTTACTAACTTGGAGCTGCAGTACGAAACGGTATATAGCGAAGAGCTGGCCCGTAGCGCCGGCATGGAATACAGCTCGGGGAAGGCTTTTCTTTACGATCACGTAGTAATGTACAAGACGTTCAGCTTTACGAACAACGTCGAAGAGGTTATTAATCAAAGCATTAACCTTCTCAGGCGCGGCCTTACAGGGTTAATGTTGCTGTTCGCAAAGACATACACCGCAGGATTGCGTGACTCTGAGGTATTCTTTAATCCTAACATTACCAACGTAGGTGTTAGTATTAACGGAGTGCCTAACAAGGTATACTCCCAAGGGATAAAGCCCGCGGATATGTACCGGGAAGTCGCGCGCAAGTTTGGTGACCAAATTGCCCCAAAGGAGTTCTTCACGGATAAGTATGCGTTATGGATTGACATGCGCACTACCAACGATGAATCTATGCACGGTCAGGGTTTACGTCTAGTGAATACGCAGGATGGGATAACATTGGAAATTAAACGCTCCAAACATGCCAGCGATTCGACTAAGATAAACTGCTACGTCTTCGTGGTGTCTGACGCGCAGCTAAGCGTAGAAATGAATCAGCTAAAGAGCGTTGCTTATTAAAATATTTGTCTAATATACCATGTTGCGCGTATTTGAAAATAACGACACCAAACTGCAATGCATAGTGCAAGGCGAAACTTTATACTTTAAAGCGAAGGAGGTGGCTTTGGCGTTGGAATACGCAGACCCTAAGGATGCTATTAAGGTACACGTTCGCGATAAATACAAGAAAAGGCTTAGTGAACTTAGAAGGGAGGCGATTCACCTCCCTTCCAACTTACACCCAGATTCCCTGTACGTAACCGAATCTGGGTTGTATCAATTGATATTCAGTTCAAAGATGTCAAAGGCAGAGGAGTTCCAAGATTGGGTGCTTGAAGAGGTCTTGCCAGCATTAAGGAAGACAGGCAAGTATGAAGTAGAAAAGCGGTTTAACAGTGCAAACAAGTTGGTCTTCAAGATCGAAAACGAATTTGACCTGCATAAGAAAGTGGTTGATTACATCCGCAGGTTTTACCCCCAAATGCTTGTGACCCCTGGTCTAGGTGAACTGCAGGATTCGGACGGCAAACGTATAAAGTGCTGGCAGAAAGGATATCAACGGGGGCAACCCGACCTTCTTATCTTGAATGCACACGTGCGATACCGTGGTTTCTGCTTGGAGCCGAAGACTCCAAAAGGCAACGGGGTATTATCTGAGGATCAACACCGCCTGTTGCACGAATACGAAAGAAATGGTTATAAAGTAATGATCAGCAACGATTACGACGACATCTGCAGAGCCATCACGGAGTATGCACGAGGAATGCGTTTACCATGTAGGTGGTGCTGTAAGCGCTTTAAGAACGCGGACACTTTAAAGACGCACTTAAAGATATTCCATAGAATATATGGAGTTTGAGGCTGTAAGGCAGATACACTGGCGAGACTTAAAGGAGGGCGTTACGTATGAAATAAAAAATTATGTAGCCTTTGAAGATATTGACAGGCTACGGTTGTTATTGGCGCATGAGGGTGTTACGTACAGCCTGTGGGCGCCGGATCGCGTCCGATAAGTGATAGAGGGGCAGGAGTTTACGCATCTGAGGTCGTATGGGAAGAAGGATGGTCGCTGGGCGTTTGACGTCGCAAAGTGCGTCCTTCCTTCGCCTCTATGTGGTTAGACGCGTCTAAAGCGTCGTTTAAGTGGGGTTCGTCGACAATGAGGGTCGGCGACTCTTTTTTAACGATGCAGTCTGCAGGGGGTTCGCATGTAATACAGTCCATATATTGAAAGGGCGATTAGGAATCCTCCAAAGAAGGTGGCTGCGTAGGCTATCATATATCCTTGTCAGAAACCCCCTCAGAATGTTAAGGACGAGGTTGTTATCTTGTTAAGTAGGGTCTGAAACTATCTCAGAAACCCTCGTAGAATGTTAAGGATGTAGTTGTTATCTTGTTAAGCAGTTAGAGATGTGTTCCTCTTCTCTGACGCATCCGCAGCGGTCACACTCCTGCCTCCAATATTCTCTGTTAGTCCATGGAATTCCTTCGGTGCGCTCAAAGAAAGGAAAGGTATGGATTATCTTCCTATGGTAGTCTATTCTATTCCTTAGATATTCCTCTTTATGTTCACAACGACTCATAATATCACCGCACTGGTAACAATCTACTCCTTCCATGTCGTAGGTCCTAGAAAGGAATCGATAAGTCTCCTCATGCCTCTTTCTATGTGTCTGAAGACGTTGGCGGCTGCTAAGTATCTTATCACAGAAACTACACTGCCTAGTCCTACAGCAAACCCCTCTTTTCAGATGTTGCTGCATTTCCTGAAGAGTGCTGAATTCCTTATTACAATCCTTACAGGCGCTTCTACAGACGCGTCTTTCCTGGTGTTGCTGCATCTTTTGAACGGTGCTGAATTCCTTATTACAATCCTTACAAACCTTACTAATTGGCTTCTTTGTGCAAACTCCATGCCGAACATGGTATTGCAGTCTTTGCTTGGTGCTAAACACCCTCTTACACATACATACATACATACATTTATTGAGGCTCCTTTTTACAAGGCTTTTCAGCAACAATATAGATAAATATAATATAACACTAATATAAATGATACTATTATAAGAATATAAAATATAAGAATATAAATATAAGTATATACAATTATAATCAATATGTAAATTAAACTACTTTATTGAAACTAAATAATTAAAAAGTCGTTTTCTAAAAATTTTAGAGTCATTTATACATTTTAAGTCTTTCTGGAGACCGTTCCAAATTTTAGCTCCGCGGAACGCGAAAGAACGTTGGCCCGTAGCTAGTCTACATTTGGGCAGATTCAGATCCCCATTGAATCTGGTCGATCTAGTGTGGATTTGAGATCTATATATAAACTTCTGAGTGAGGTAATTAGGTGTTTGATTGTGAAGGCATTTATGCACCATTACACAATCATTGAAAAATAACTTATCTTCTATATTAAGCCACTTAAGAGACTTAATCCCTTTGGATATGTGATCATATTTCCTGAGGCCAAGGACTATCCTTGCCGCGTAATTTTGCACCAGTTGCAGTTTGGCTTTATTTGCCCTAGTGGTATTGCTCCATATTGTAGAGCAATAGAATAATTTAGTAAATATAAATGAGTTCATGAGTAATAATATTGTCTTTCTGTCTAATAAGTGTTTAATTCTATTGATTCTATTTAGTTTAAAAAAACAGTTTGAAACAGTTTTTGTTGTATGTTCGTTGTAACTTAGGCAACTATCGATAATAACTCCCAAGTCTTTAGCGACAGGAACGGCTTCGATCTCTTTTCCTAACAGTGTTGCTTTGAGTGATGGTAAAGTTTTTGTGAGCTGCGGTACACCAATAGTTAGTATTTTTGTCTTATCTGGGTTGATGAGAAGCGAGTTCATGCAGCACCACTTTGCAATTTCTTTCAGATCTTCATTTAGAGCAGGGATAGCTTTGTCGATTTCTTTCGAGGGTAAGGCAAGAAAAAGCTTCGTATCGTCGACATAACTCATTACTTGACAATGCTTTGGGATAGATAGAAGCTCATTGACATATAGAGTAAACAGAACTGGTGAGAGAATTGTCCCTTGAGGTACGCCAAAGATAAGAGAGCGAGCGTCAGATAAAGTATTGTCTATCCTCACCACTTGTTTCCGATGGGACAAGTAGCTCTCAAACCATGCCATAGCAGTGTTAGAAGTTCCCATACTTTGAAGCTTTGACAGGAGAATGTCGTGTCGAATACTATCAAAGGCTTTTGACATGTCTAGTAGTGCAATGATTGACACCTTTTTATCATCCATGTTTTTTAAAATTTCATCTGTAAAGTAGAGGAGGGCAGTTTCAGTGGAATGGTGTTTTCTGTTGCCACTCTGAAGATGGGATATTATTTGGTTTTCTTCTAAGAACTCGGTGAGTTGTGAGTGTGCGGCTCTTTCACAGACTTTAGACATGATTGGTAGTAAAGATATTGGGCGCGTTTTGGATGGATCATCTGAGTCTTCAGATTTTGGACAAGGAATAACTTCGGCTAGTTTCCACGACTGTGGAAAAGTACTTGTATTGAACGAATTGTTGATTAAGGTGGTAATTACTGGAAGCATCGCTGGTAAGCTGTCTTTCAGGACTCTTGCGGATATTCTGTCTATTCCTGGAGCTTTATTTGAGGGCATAGCGGTGATGATATTCAAAACGTCTTCTTCTTTAACTGGTCTGAAGTCAAACTGTGAAGTAAGGTTGATACTGAAGTTTAAAGCAGGTATAGGCAGTGTATCGGGGACACCGAGATTATGTTCTTTTGAGAGAGCTTTCGCTTTGGCAGCTGTAGACTGGCCAACAGTGGTGTAGTACTCGTTGAACTTGTTAGCCTGGATTGCAGGGTCTTCAGTTGAAGCCAAAAGGGGTCTTTCTCTGGGAAGGCAGCGATTTATAACCTTCCAAATTGAGTTTGTATTTCCTTTACTCTTTTGAAGTTCGGAACGTACATGTTGTTTTTCGGCGATACGGATTTCCCGCTTGACTTCCTGTCTAAAGAAGCGGAATGCATTCCAGTGTAGTTTATCCTTTGTCTTGATTGCACTTTTGTGCCATTGATTGCGTGTTTTCATGAGCTGACGTATTTCAGGTGTAATGTAGGGGTTTGGTCTTGATTTTATTTTTGTCACCTTAATAGGTGCATGTTCATTGAGAACCCCAGAGAATAAGCAATTGAATGAATCAATTTGGTCATCAAAATCGTCGAAAATATTAACAACATGAAAAGGAACCTTAGCCAAGTCTTGGACGAATTTATGTGGATTGTAATTTTTGTAGCTTCTTGTCGTGATATATGAAGCCCGTGGTTTTGGTGCCTTCAATGTGAGAGTCAACAATATTAAGTTATGATCGCTAATTGTTGAGGTTTTGACTTCGCAAACATCAATAATGTTCTTGTTAGTTGTCAGGGCTACATCTATTAAAGTTTGTGATGTGTCAGTGATTCTTGTGGGTTCCTTTACAAGTTGAAGTAAATTGAAAGTAGAACAGAAGTTAGTTAAAGCACGGCCATCGGGGCAGTCTCCGCTTCTACACATCAAACAGTCCATATATACTTAACTATATTTTAGCCTCCATTTAACATCCTTTAACAAGATAACAACACATTCCTCAACTTTCTATGGGCATCTCAGAATAGTTTCCAGCCCTACTTAACAAGATAACAACTTCATCCTCAACATCCTACGGGAGTTTTTTGAGGAGTTTCGTACCCTACTTAACAAGATAACAACTTCATCCTCAACATCCTAAGGCATCATTTAAATGACTTTCGAACACTTGTCCACACAATTTACATAGGATATTTCATAAAGTCCTTCACGGACTCCTTTGCCCACGTTGCCATCGTTATCAGCGCGCCAAACCGTTCTGCGCGCTTAAGACCACACATTTCCTCATAAAGCTCCTTTACGCGTTCATTCAGCCGGTCTATCTCCTCCCTTTGCATTTCGACCGTCCTCTCCAGGTCTGACTTTTCTTTAACGACGTTAACCATTGCTTTGACTGCTTCCACGGGCTCCATATATATCAGGGAACAAGTTCCCTTCGAAAGAAGGGATATAATGGATCCGAACCACATGCCTTGTAACGCTCTGATAGTAGTGCGGTAAGTTAATGGCAGTCGCCTCTGCGGCACTTCACATAGCTCAGCACGTCGACTTGAAGGAGGTACTAGGTTCCTTCGGAACATCTTGGAAGGACTTCAAGAAGGACAGAGAAGTCGAAAAGGTCTTCCAGGCAGCACTTGCTGAGGTACCTGATCAAGTCGCCTCAAGTACTTAGTCAAGTCGTCCTCAGGAATTACCCAGGTCGCCTCAAGTACTTAGTCAAGTCGTCCTTAAGTACTTAGTCAAGTCCTATTAAGTTACTTATCAAGTCCTTCAAGTCCTTAGATATAAATGAGTGAACCAGAGTCGAAGGTAGAGCAGCCCCAAGAGGAGCAAAAGATTACCAAGGCTAAATCTCCAGGCAGAGTTGCTGCCGGTAAGAAGCTCGCGGAGATGAACAGGAAGAACAAAGCCAAAAAAGAAGAAAAGGTGGAGGAAAAAGAAGAGGAATCCTTTATTAATCCTGGGTACGTCATCGGCGCGTTAGGAGTTGCTATAGCAGCAGGTAGCCTTTACTTACAATGGAAGGCAGCAAAGCCAAAGGTAGAATTAGAACCCGTGCATGTGACGCAGGAGCCCCCAAAGCGAAGCAGGATTCCCGTGATGGAGTAATAACCTTCTCGCTTTGTAATATAATGTCAACCGCGTTATTGAAAACTGTTGAAGAGGCTGCTATCATTACTTCCATCGTTGCGGGTATTGGTTGGGTAGGTAAGAAAGTGCTCAAAGAAGACTTTACTGAAGACCCAAGCAAGAGCTTCGCTAATTTTGCTAAGATGACCGCTGCCGTGGGCGGGGCTATCATGGTAAAGGATTACCTACGGAAGGAAAAGTACCTGCGTAACATATAAATGGCTACCTTGCTTGCAGGCGGAGTTATTGCAGCTTTAGCATTCACTGGAGCTAATTATGGTGGTCAATATTTGGATAGATTAGTCAGAGGCGACAAAAGCGGAGATTTGGCTGCCGAAAGAAAGAGACACGACTTAGCGCTGGAGAAATATCAGCGAGACGTGGCGGCTTGGAATGAAAAAAGACAAGCTTACAGGGATTGGTTGGACAAGAATTACCAAGACAAAATGCAGGCAGACAAGAACTTTGAAAACACAGACTACGCCTTTAAGCTCTATGCGCAAGCACACCCCGCGGCATCGACGGGGTTGAAAAGGCCTCAGTTTAAGAATTACTACCAGCCTTCTAAGAAACAAAAAGACAATGAGTTGGTCTTCGTAGGGGTCGCAGGGCTGGCGGGAGGCGTGGCTTTGGCGTATCTAATATAATGATCGTCTTTTTGGAAAGCGACAAGAATAACTTTACCACTTATCTGAATCCCCCCATCAAAGCCCATAAGGTTCGGCTGGTTAGTTGTTCTTTGTACAATTCTTGGTATAATCTAGTCAATGGCATGGTCACCGTGCATAAGGGGTCTAACAATTATCAAGGCGTAATGCTACCCGATGGACATTACACACCAATCACCCTTGCTAAGGAGCTCGCCAAGCGCGGTTATACGCTCACCACAGGATTGCCGCACGAAATGACCTTCAAACATAATCTTCCTAACAATTTCTCGGTAACCCTAGGAAAAGCTGATGCATTGGGATCTTTACTAGGCGTCTCAGGCAAGGAAATTACCAACACGGCCATACCCGTGAAATGGAAAGTCGCATCCTCTTATGAAGTCTATTGCGATTTAGTGCATAGTTACAACAATGGAGAAAAGTCTTCTCTTATGTCTAAGTTCCTGCCCAAAGGTAATCCATTTGACCCAGTAGAATACACTCCCATTTCTTTAAGCTATGACTTGTCTAATTTGGTAGAAAGCATAAACATCACCATTAAAGTGGACGGAAAGACGGTGGATTTTAACGGACGCAAGATCAACCTCGTTTTGGAATTCATATAATTGGCCGCGTAGAGGACAAGCTCAAGAGGATTTACTATGGGCCTGAGGGCTATTGGAGAGGAGCGTCGGCTATCAAGAAACTCGCGACCGCGGCCAGGGTATCAGAAGAAACGGCTAAGAACTGGCTAAGAAAACAAACCCTCTGGCAGGTTTATCTTCCCGTGCCTAAGTACATTCCCAGGCCCAGCTTTACCGTAAGTGCCCCCAATGAAGTTCATCAGGCGGATTTGCTTTTCTTACCGCACGACAAGGTGAGAAGAAAGACCTATAGATACGCTTTGACCGTAGTTGATATCGCAAGCAGATATAAGGACGCCGAACCCATAACCAGCAAGGATTCTGGAGAAGTCGCAGAAGCCCTAGGTAGGATTTATAAGCGCGTCTTGAAATGGCCTAAGCTGCTGCAAGTGGATGCGGGGACAGAGTTCATGGGCGTGGTTACTAAGACCCTGAAAGACCACAGCACTAAGATTAGGAGAGCCGAAGCTGAGTACCACAGGGGTCAGAGCATCGTCGAAAGATTCAATAAGACCCTGGCCGAGCGTCTCTTTGGGTACCAGTATTGGAAAGAGCTGGAAGATCCCTCCAAACGCAACAGGGAATAGACCCAGAGGCTCCCCCAGGTCGTCGCGGCTTTGAACAACGAGGCGGCCAGGGCTACGGGAATGAAACCCAAGGATGCCATAAAAAGTGCGCTAGCTAAGAAGGGTCAGCCCATCTTGTATTATCTTCATGATGGTCCCACTCGTGTGTTCGTCAAAGAAGAACTGCTTATCGTGTGATGTCCGAATGCTATCGTATGGATACCATCATCACACATCCACCTCTTACCGTCAAATGCAGACAGTGACACCTTCTCCTGTGTAACGTTGTGTATTTGATGTCCGTAGCTGCGCAGGCTGTTCATTTTATGTCGCTGTTCCTTACGCGTACGCAGGACCTTTAAGTAGGAATCGTGGGTTATGTCTTTCTTAACCACGTATTTTTTTACGCCTTTAGCTTTCTTTTCTACACCGTCCAGCTTTAGCACGCTGTACATCTTGGGTTTCAGGCCCACGTATTCCACGATGGGTTTTCCTTTCATCTCATCCTTCATTTTCCCGATTACTTTCTTGTTTTTAGGGGAGTAAAGAAAGTGGTCGCGTGGGTAATCGCTGGTGTCGTATTCATCGATGTCGGGAACACAGTCTTCGTAAATGTCTTCCGTCTGCACCTCTAGTATCAAGGAATCGGTGTCGGTATATAAGAGGCAGCACGTATCGCCGTATTTCGGTTTTAGCTTGTCGTAGTAAAACTCATACATGAGCAGCTTTGATAGGTCTAACACTGTAAACTCCGTGTATACGGGTTTATTCAGGAATAGGTTCGCTTTCTTTATGTGAATCAAGTAGAAGTTTAACATTTCTACGTATCTAACGAATCCAGGCTGTGACACGTATGCTTCTGCTTCCTCTCTGGTGCTGGCTATCTTTATGCTTACGCGCTTGCGGATGTTCTCCATTGTCTTACCAAATACGCTATTGTTCATTAGTTTAAACAGGTTCTTTTCGAAGTCATTCTTTGCCTGCGTACGCTTTTGTGTGTTAAAGTCAATGTAGGAGCGCATCCATGGTTCCTGCGTGAACTTCAAAACGCGGTGGATCTTCTTCACGCGTAAGCCGTGGCGCACATAAAACTGCAGGTTGCGGTAATGCACCACGTACTTTTTCTTATCCATCAGGTTCATCGTTAGCTTCCTGTAGGGCTTGTAGCCAGGGCACATTTCCCTCTGCAGCGGACTCAGCTACTTAAATGGTATTTCTATTGCTTTTGGTGCTAATGGGAACTCATCGTGCGCGTCGTGGAAGTGCTCTGGGTATTCCAAATCAACCTCCAGCACGTAACCTTTGTCGTCTTCTTTACCTACGTTTAGGTAAAACTCTATGGGCTTTATGTTGTCCCATTCGAAGTCGCGTACAGGTAAGTGCTGCGACATTGCCCAACCGTAGAGGTTGTTTGCGTCTAAGTAGAAGATGTATGTGATTGGCTTCTCCGGGTCGTACTCCACCGTTGGATTGTTCGCTTTTGCGTATCGTCTGCTGGGTCCGCAAACGCCGCCGCGGATACCGTCTTCCATAAAGCGGTACATGTCGTATTCCGTTAGGAGATCCAGTTGCGCGTTCGTCTTCTTTAGCAGCGCACTCCAACTAAGCCCAGGAGCCGTGTAGACGTTCGCTGGATCCAACCCGTAGTATTCCATTGCCATCTTTCGAAAGCTTTGGAAAACATCCGCGAGCAGCACTACGTCTGAACGTAGGTAGATGTCGTGGTATTCTCCCATATTCTCACAGGAGTACTTTTCCCACACATCTAACGCATGCTGGTACTCCTCGTCCTTTATACCGGACTCGTTTAGGGTGCTGTAGAATCTCTCTTTGGGTGGTAGGGGTTCCTCGAATCGCTCCCAGGAATCCATGTATTCGTATGGGTAGACTCCTTTCCTTTCCGCGCCGTATTGACTGGAAATGGGGAACTCCGTGTTGTATTTAACCAAGTTTGCTAAGGAGTCCGCCATGAACTGCTGCGAGTCTAAGAACTTCAGCTTGCCCACAGTTACGGACGTGTACCTTTCTTTGTTGTTGGGTATGCACTTTACTTCGGAGCCGTCTGTTCCTTGTAAGAATAAGTGACTGTCGTAACCCCTTAAATTATGAAAGAATACGGGTATTTCCATTTCTGGATCTACTTTGAAGTTTATATTGCATTTCCAATGAGCCGCTCCTCTGTATTTACCCGTGATGTGGCAGTGATCTCTAACCTTATCCACATAGAAATTCTCAACGAATGCTTTATGACAATGAATGCAGTGGGTGGAAGGCTTGTTGGGCTTTCCCCCCTTCCTTGCATACTTGCCACATTTGAAATGAGCCTCTCCTAGATACTTTCCATCTTCGTCCCACGCTTTCTTGGCCCGTCTTCCAAACTGGAGAAGCGTATGTTGGCAAATGTGGCATTTCTTTGCCTTGGTAAAAGCCTCCTGGTTCTCTTTGGTAAATACCATCTTCTTTGGGCGTCTTAATTGTTCTCTTATCTCTTCCTCCTCTTCTCGCAATGCTTCTAGAAACTCATTAGCTGCGTTCTTACCTCGGTAAATCACAGGAGGGTTGGCCTTACCATCTGATCTGACTACTATGTAACCAAAGGAGCAGATCTCGTGTAATCCCACCTTATTCGTGGCACCACTTTTTTGCTCTTCCTTAGTTATCAACGCTTCAAAGTCTGCATATATCACTTAAGGCACCTGCATCTGCTTTTGATTGTCTGAGTAGGATAGGTTCTTATCTGTGGGCATCTGGATCCGTTGCGCCACTTCTTCGACTCCGCGACATATTTCGTCGTGATTCTTTAGAGCTTTAACGCTGGTAAAGGATAACAAACAACAGTCGCAGAAGTATTTCTTACCTTTGTGTTTGGTGTGTCTGTAAAATAGTCTGCTAACATGTTTGACCCACGAATAATGCCCGCCGTGGTAGAAGAGGTGTATTCGTTCTCCTTTACTCTTTGACAGCACTAGTGGCACTATCGTTTGGTCTCTGACTCCGTAAACGTTAATGGCTAGGTCATTTTCCTGCTCGAATATCGGTATGTCTATCAACTGCATTGGGAACTCCACGCCGTCCCACTCCAAATCGTCTGTTGGGTACTTGCTTGGTCTACATGGATCCTTATCTACTGGATACAGTGCGGATCGTATTGCCCACATAAAGCAGCGGTTGTCGTCATTCTTTACGTTCACTATGGCTTTCTTCCTTTCTACCCACGTTGGTAGGGACACGTAACTTCCTCCTCGTATTGGCACGTACCTTGCCATGCTAACCTCCATACCTTCTACCTCCTCCACTGTCCAACCTGATCCTTCTTTCGTGTAGTTAGACAGCGACTCCATTATTGCTTCTAAGGCTTCGCTGAGTGACCTATCCAGATTGGTGGACTCTAATATCACTAACGACTTTGATCGCAGCATTGCTGTCGTCGTTGCCTCATCTTTTGATAAACTTACTTCTACCATTATACTCGCTTTCAAGGCTCCTAATTCTTCTATACCTTTTCGAAGCGTTCTCTTGACCTTCCTCTCTGACTGACGCGAAAACTGTCTAACGTCAATCTCACCGTTACCGGGTATTGACACCGTTTCGAAATTGCTTTGGGATTCCATCTATATAATAGGAAATATCTTATACCTAATTCCAGACCCTTTTCAGATCGTCGTAGTCATACTCACAATCCTGACAATGCCAAAACAATTTAACCTTAGTCTCAAACTTCTTACCACATCCACAATCATAGCTGCTCATACATTTCGTCTTCATCTTCAAATGCTTCTTCAAGTCCACTTCTTTCTTAAAAGTTCTCTTACAATCTTCGCACTCCATATATAGACTAACATATTTAACTACATAAACACGGGATGCGGGTAATCGCGGTACGAATCGAGGAATTCAATTTAGACGGGTAATCCTCCGGTGGTCGTTGCGCTGGAACCCCCATCCCCTATACTACTAGGTCTCAAGATCCGTCACTCTACTAACAGAGATACTAATGCTTGTGTCACGTGTCACCAGCAAACATTTTTGCTGTGGCTGTGATAAGGCTGTTGGGCAGGTCGCTTATGTATATCAAAAAGAGTAATGGATCGAGAATTCTACCCTGTGGGACCTCACGTGGTCGATTTCAAATGGTAGTACTTCTGGATAACATAACAAACGCTAAGAAGGCGATAAAAAATCACAGCTGCCTCGGTCTACTGGGAAGAGTAGTATCTATCTTTTCATATTTCCAAGGGCAACCACTAGAAATATTTGTGAAAATGCAAGAAACGATTGTCTGTAATTGGTGAATTATTTTCGAATGAAATCAATATACAAATTCGCTTAAAGTGATTCAAAGAAATTTTGCCAATAACATTATTATGACACTTTGCATGGAAAATAATAATTTAATGGAAGGGGTCACCATTCTCGTTTTCGCGCTAGATGCTCTTCAAATATATCAGTCATAGGTTTTATAGCAAAATGTGGAAGCAACAGGAAGTGGTGATTAAAAACATTTATTTTAAGTTCAAAGTGTTTCTTTACGACAAAGTTTCAAAGTTTACCAGTTAAGCTTTACTACTAATTTTCAAATATTTTGATGAGAATAGTTAAAGCATGCGATATCTATACTTGCATGTAACACTAATATTTTAGCAATCATATTCATCAAATTACTCTAATATACTTAAAGAAATAGAAAAGGTGCGCGCGTGCTGTGTGCAGTTATAAGGCACGCGGGGATGGGCAGAAAACGAGAGAAGTGTTAGGGGAAGCACGACGTGTAGCGGAGTGCTTCTCGACATTTCTCGAGTGTTCTGCCAATCCTCAAGTACGTGCTTTATAACTCACACAGCATAGCAAGCAAGTTTTCTATTTCTTTTATAAAATGCAAAGGGCGTGTGTGTGCTGTGTGCTTTCATAAAGCACGCGCTCCCAACCAATCAGAATGCGAGATGTATAACAGTTATTTTATAATCTAGCCAATAATCTTTCCTTCATATTTTGATATATAATACGCAACACTGATCACGTTAAAGATCTCAAATAAAAAAGGGAGTCACCATTCTTGTTTCCGATTTATTTTGAAAAAAACCCCAACAAATATGAATAGAAAATTATCGTAAACATACACTTTTCGAGGGAAGACTGGGCGAACGTTTTATGAAAAATATGCAATTTTTCGACACTAAAAAAAAAAAAGAGAAAAAAGGAAAATTTAGTTTTGAACACATTTTTTAGTATGAAACAAAATAGCTAAACTGGGTAAGATCCATGCTTCAGTCCTATGCGCATAAAAATGCGCAGTTGAAACCAAGGGAATTACCTTAATAGGAGACGACCTAAGCAAATGTCGCGCTTGTCAGGGCAATAGATCTTTATAGCTTTGGCTAAATGTTGTCCCATTTCAGACCACTTTTCATTCAATAAAGTATAATATTATTTGTTTGAGTTGTATCCATATTCATGCGTTTTTCGTGCGCAACCGATAAACAAACAAACTTGAAAGCATATTTTGTGCCACATAATAGAGCACTACGAATACTGAGAGCAATAAACTTGAACGTCAAGGGCAGATCCAGGAATTTTTGACAGAGGGATCCAATGGTTGAGATGGGAGAGGGGGGGGGGGGGGTGGGGCGTGTCTATCCGTATGATTCATACAGATTTATTTCACCCCTGTGGCAAACCAAGGGCACTAGGACAACGAACGTGGTTGGATTTCTATAGGTTTTGTTTTCCTTTCGATTATTTGAATTAAATTAACGTTATACTTGTTTACTTATCTTGTGTCCGTGTTCCTTCGCTGTTATAATGCAGCCGTTTTCTTCCAAAAGTCAAACGGTTTAAATAGCCGATGAGCGTTACTTCTTTAACGGCCGTTCCGTACTTGACTCTGTTTGTACTATACCAACAACAACGCGACCGCTCGATGATCCTTACGTCAGTAATATTCAACCGTCCTAGACTTAATATGGTTAATCGAATCACCTTAAGTTTCATATAGAGCTCTATCCTGGATCCCTGGATCCCCTGGATCTGCCCTTCGGCATGCAAAGTAGAAAGTATTGTTTTTCTGCACCATTTACATTTAGCACTTCATTGGTTATTAAACATTCACAGCTACGGTGATCAATAGTACTTTTATCATTATTATTTGATTGCAATTTTTAAATATGTTACAAGCACGAGTTAGTACAATTGTGATCAAGAAATGTAGAGAACAAAAAATGAGCAAAAGCGACCACTACCTATCGAAGAATGTGTGCGGTAAATTTGAATATATACCTTTTTCAAAAAAAGCTGAGCAATAGGTGATAAGCGAAAGGGAATATGTCTTCCAGGTTCAAATTACAGCTGGAATAAATTGAGTTTCTTATCTTTAGTGTTGCTTGTAGTAGAAGAAACCATTTCAGTAAAACTTCTAGATTATTTGTCTTTAGGCGTATGCCTATAATTTTTACCTTTTACTTCGGAATGACCTATGGCATATTGCCTCCAACAACGTTTTTTGAAGTAGGTCTATAAAAAGCACTTTTCTTTCAAAATCATTATTTTTTTCTGATTGAGTTCATCATTCTGATTTTTTCTTGCATATAAAGGAACTCTTTGAGTTGCAGTCTTTTGCAAACCATTCTTTTGTATTTACCATTTTCACGCAATTTCTTGCATCAGTGTTGTCAGCAGTGAGGCTTGTCTGTGTGAAGGTGAGGGTTTTCCATCCGACCACTGGAAAAGCCCTTCAGTAGTGATGTCATTCAGTCCAATCCAAGCTTTGAAATCCTCGCCATCTTAATTTAAATAAATTCTTCCAGTTATATTCGTTTGGTGTGTTCATTACTACAAATCTATTGACCAGGACATTAATCTTATCCGGTGCTTTTTTAAGTGATAAGGTTGATCAGATTTTACTAATCGTGAGAGTATTTTTTCTTTCCCAATGAAACCAGCAAAATGAAACCAAACTGAATTTAAAAGAAAGCAATCGTATTTAAGCATGTAAAACATGTAAAACATGCTTAAATACAATTGCTTGCACCCGCAAACTGATATCTAAATCAAATGCTACGACTACAACAATTACACAAACTATCACACGCCGCTCTCTCACTCAACTCGGGGGGATGGGGTGGGTGGGTGGGGATATGATTAAATACATGCTGCGCACGAATAACGTCGATCTTCTTTTGAAGAACAGTTGCGTTCATTACCTTTCAGTTTTTGAATGTCTTCCCTTGATAAGGCCTTCGGAATCACGATCAAGTCTCTTATCCAGCCATGGAAGTATTTGTTGCTGGCTCCATCACGTGCACCTATCCTCCAGACAGGATATGGATTGTCATACAGATCAATGTTTTGAAAGGTCACGGTTTTGGATCTCTTCTGAATGGCGTCTTGAAAGATTTTTGCTGTCATCTGTTCTCGATTCCATGTGAGGGAAAAGTGGGTCCATTGGTCGAGAGGAATGCCCCTGAAACAGACAGGTTTATGAGTTCACATCGGTTCGTAAGAATTTGCTATGGAGAATACCTAACTTGTGCCACTGCAAGACGTTACCAGAGGCGTACCCAGGAGTTTTGAAAGAGGGGTTTTAGGTTTGATTTCATGCCAGAAAATAAAATCATTAATTTCTGTTGCAAAAAACAAGGGTCGCAATAAAAAAGGTTTTTGAATATCCACTAATAAATATGCAGGAGTTCTAACTATTGGCGACCAAAAACCAACGTGGACTGTAGCTATAGCACGAAAACGAGGCTGACCATGAAGTCGCACGCTCGCAATTCGTCACAACAGTAGGTAAAGGGCAATTTGATGATGGCAATTTGAATCAAAATCAGTTTAACTATGGGTAGAATTTTGTTTCATAGGGACACGGAAAACAGTATCCGTGAATGTGTTTACTTATTTATTCATTTAGTGAATCGATTACAAACTCACATGTAACACGAAGTTTGGTTTCAAAGGGGGTTTCTGGAATCCATGGAACCCTCCCTTGGATACTCCCCTGGTTATAGTTAAAAGGAGGAGTAAAACTCGTGCATCTTCTAATTTGTGGTTTATAATCTCTATGGTTTGCTTGAAGTAAACCCTTTTCCGTTTTAGGCCTTGTATGATCTATCTACAGTGATCTGAATAATTATCACAGCTTCTGTGCTGAAACACTTTAGTTCTGAGGAGGAAGATTCCCACTAGCCATGGTGTGGCAAATATTTGGATGTCAGGTTTAAAATCACGAGGCATAGCCGAGGGGTTTTAGACCTGATAAAACACGATCTGCGAGTTTATTGAACAGCTTCAAAAACTCATTCATAATAAGTATAATATTCTCACTAAGAGCTCCCACGCACAAAGCATGCCTAAAGTGGCACTAAATTATGGGGAGATGACCTCCGAGGTGGTAGCGAGCCGGTAGCTCCCAGGGGAAAGCTCGTTCACCAAGCTCAATTGAACGCCCCGGGGAGGTGATTGGTGTGTCAAGCTGGAATTTCCTGGGATTATCCACTATTTCTACGTGCACCACATACAAAGCTATAAAACTTGTAGCAAAACACATTAACCCCAAAAAATTATACTTTTTCGCTTGTCTAACGATTGTGGCAGTTCGGAGGACCGCGACGTTTCCAATGCAACTGCTAGTTTTCATCAGGCAGTGGTGTAGACTTGAAGGTAGTCTTCTTATATACCGTAAGTCTGGCTCCCTCCATAATCGCACCAGAGTTGTGATTGGCTAGCTGCGGGTGGTGGGCGTGACGGAGTGCTTTCGAGTGGTCGGTATCCACGCTTCCGTAGTCTAATATGGATGGCTTTTTTGACTCTGCGTGTGTACCAGTATTTGTCTTAGTCAATGTAATCGACGTTCTTCCAATCTGGGCTGTGGCCGGTGGTATTGGCGTTCACCCCACTTACTACTTTTTACGTGCACTAGAAAACTCGAAAACCAGCAGCAAAATACATCGGTCCCACGTACAAATTACGTGCACCGCAAAAGTAGAAAACCAGTAGCGAAACACATTCTCTTTCCACTTAACGCGCACCAGAGCCAGCATGCAATAGTCAAGATAGGGGCGCTAGTAGACGAGATTTTATCGCTCGCCGGGGATCATACGTGAGACGTTGATAAAGCTTCATCTTAACTTGGATGCAACTTTATCCCAGATAAAGTCGTTATTATTCTGATATCGTATTAATATTAAAACGCAGCACAACTAGTCATAGTAATGTGATTATTCATAGATAAATTTGAATCAAACCAAATTCCCAAATTTTTAACAGGGAAGTGCGAAGCTATACTAACATTACCAACACTGACATGTTCAATGTTAACTTTAGCGAGCTGCTGTCTAGTGCGAATCAACAAGAACTCAGTCTTGGTTTCATTCATAAATAGCCTTTTATCATACATACACTCCCTAACCTTCTGCACACATTGCTCCATAGCTGCTATAGCCCATGTCTGGCAAGTCTCGTCTGTGGGACTAAGAGACACGTATAGTTGAGTGTCATCTGCATAGCAATAGACGGACGGCAGATAATCTTTTGCCACATCAAGTAAGGAGCTCGAGTAAAGAGCGTTCAAGACAAGAACCCTGAGTAACCCCGCAGTCCAAATTAAACTTCTCAGACTGGCATCCACGAACAGATATTCGCTGACAGCGACCCTATAAGTACGATCTGAACCACTCAAGTACTGTACTCCCACGCCAAGCAAATCTAGTGCTCGCTGCATGATAGTAGCACTAGAAGAGTCACTTGCTGCTTATTCATATTCAAAAGAATGTCATTTTTGACTTTCAGAAGAGCGGTCTCAGTACTATGGTGCTTTCGGTAAGACGACTGTGTAGTTGGATATAACCCATTTGCAACCATGTGATTATTGGTTTGATGGAAAACCGATTTCTCCATGAGCTTAGATATGAATGTCAAGTTACTGACGGGCCTGAAGTTCTTAAATATTATGTCAAGTTCAGGCTTTTTAAGTAACGCATGTACCAGAGCCTCCTTCCAATCGCCAGGAAAGTGCCCACTTTGTAATGACATGTTAATGATGGTAGTAATAACTGGCAGCAAAGCATCACATTTACTAACCAAACGAGAGAGCATAGGATCCAGTGAACATGACTTCAAGGCCGATTGCTGCATAAGCGATTTGACATCATCAACAGGAAAGGTCTTAAACACAGTTAGCAGTGGACAAGACTCAGCCTTGACGAAGTAGAAGTGGTAGACACAGAAGGGGCTATTGAGATTGGACGATCGGCACCAAGCTTTCTCTGGAACAAATCAATTTTCATCACAAAGAACTTTCCCAAGTCGTTTGCAAAAGTACGTGCATCAACATTTGGAGGAAAACCATCGCCACGTGACTGGATCAACAGGCGTTTACTGGAATGAAACAGTTTTCCCTAGTCGCCACTATTTTCCACGATAAAATTAGCGTAAAACTCGCGACGCTCCTTATTGAGAAGGTTATTAAAAGCATTGCGCTTGATTTTAAAATCAGCCAGGTGATGGCCAAGTTTCGTACGTCTCCATCTCCTTTCAGCTTTCCGACGTTCCCTCTTTGCTTGTCTAATTGCGTCTGTGTACCATGGAACTCGCGGGGCGGGTGACAATAGTTCGGGTCTGTAAAGGAGCATACTTGTCAATAACAGCTTCAAGAGTTGCGTGATAGGAAGCTACGAGATCATCCAAATTCTTCGGCGGATTCTGACACGACTCCACATCAGCGAGCTCATATTTGAGGGAGGCGACACGAACTGATTTAAATTTCCTATAGGAAACGGTCTTTACAGTAAGGGAAGGCTTGGTAGAATATAGGCTGCACGTGACAGCCGCGTGGTCACACAGATAAAGGTCAATATGAGGAGTCGAACAAATGATCTGGTCACACTGGCGCGTGATGACCAAGTCCAAAGTGTGTCCATGAATATGGGTGGGGCCAATCACATGCTGTCGTAGACTAAATGACTCCAATAGATCAAGTAATGTGATCGAATCACTATCGTCCAGCACATCCACATGAATATTAAAATCACCACAGATCACCAACTGCTCTTTGCATAGCACTACAGACTCAAGATAGCCACTGAATTCTCTCAAAAACGTACCATGATGGATCGTATAATCATGGGAGTCGCACTAAGGTCGATATACAATAGCAACACGCACATCATGAGATGCCCCCCGTACTGTCAATTCTGCAAACTCGAACGACATTTTTGCACCACCGTCAACTTTCGTAGCAGCTAATGATTCCCAGAACAACAAGGCTGTACCGCCACCCCTTCGATCCATTCGCGGATGGTCAATTAACTTGTACCCATCTGGACAAAGCTATGCACGAACAGCATCATCATTAACGCCTAGCCAAGTCTCCGTGATGGCAATCAGATCCGCTCTACACTCACAAACAAAATCAAAGATGTCAGCAGTTTTGTTATTGACAGAAATTGAGTTGAATAAGCACAATGACAATGGCGAGTTGGATTCGTATTAAAAGGCAGCCGCTCAAAATTAATAAGATTCGAAGAGTTCCTTGACTGAGTGCGCTGTAGAGTGCAGCGAGGATGGGAACAAGTTGGGCGAGAGATTGAATTATTGTCATTGTCATTAGGGCCAGGATTTAGTTTAAAGACTAAATCACCTTGTAACAAACAATGGAATGTCGCACTTGAATAATTTGAATAATAACTGCACGTCCACTTGTATCGCTTGATCCTGACACGACGAGACAAGTAACCTAAATGACCAACGGGATAGAGATGAACAGCAACCTTGTGCCAAGTGTGAAAGGAAGACAACGGAGAGCAATTGATGGAATGCAGCCGATTGTTCGCTGAATCGACAAAACGCCAAACCGACGCAAACGTAACATCAAACTCTGTATTTTCTGGAAAGATGGTGAAATTTCCAAGACTTTTCGCTCTCAAAACTGTGCTCCTGGGGTTTAGACATGATCCTGTGATGTTTAGGTTGTAGTGTAGTTTTGGAGAAGAAAAAGTACAAAAACTACTGAGCCACAAAATCCGTTGCCACCCCTCATTACAATAAATGTATAGTATATAAGGCTTATAAACTTAAGAGGCTATGTCTGTAAAAATCAAACATCTAGCGGCCAAGTTGAAAAAATCGATTTTTTTCATACTTGGTCCAAAGATGTAGAATACCATCCCAATAAACGTACTGATGTTCATTTTGAATAATTTCACTTTTATTTTGAGAAAATCGTGAAAATCGATTTTGGCCGTCGGTGCCCTCATTTCAGCCTAAATCCGAGGTGAAAATGGTAGGTCTGAGAAAGGCGATCGCGTTTAAAAATGAAGCAAACTAGAGAAGATCTGTTTTTGAAATAAAGTAAAGGAAAGATTAATGATTATTTTAAGCTAAAAAATGAATGGGGAAACGCGTTCTAATAAGCGAACAGGAACGTTTTGTAAACTACATTTTTCGGGTTCTCAAATATTTAAATTTCGCCCTTAGTTTGCAAAGCGCATTTTCATGTGCACCGGGTGCTCGGATTTATCTGAAATTCCAGCCATAATACCTTCGAATGTTCAGCAAAATGATATGTAAAATTCAGCTTGGGTTATTCAATGAGCGCTTTATACGAAACTCTCGAATTCAGAGAAATTTGCGTTGTTTGAGCTCGGCATCCGACGAAACCTTTTCGAGGCAGACATAAATATATTCTTAATATATTTTCTTGGTGTTCAGTTCTGACATTTGTTTTGATATTATTATTTGTCGATTGAATATTGAGCAATAAATTGTATTTTTTTGCTCTTTTTCGACATTGGTTTAAAATGCTGTTACTTATTAAAAATTATAATTTGAAACAAGCATGTAAACACACGCGTCGGCACGATCTATATGACACTTATAAACAAGCCCATATAACTTCAGAGTTCTAAAAAGAGTTACATTTATGTCCAAATTTAGGACATTTAGACTAAAAAACACCGGGAGATCCTACCTAAAAGATAAATTGCTTGATTATTGTTCATACCTAGTACTGAATTTCGGCTTCTATAGTTTTTGCTCGTCGTATAATACTTAGACAGTAATGCGTAATTTACCTTTAATCCAACTAGCATTTCAGCAGAGGCCGGGTGACTTCATTTTACGTACAGTTCCTTGCTGAGGAGTAGAAAATTGTCTAATTTTGCAAAGTATTTTCTTTAGATTCATAAATTTCATTTCGAGGAAGCCCAAGATCAATTTTAACGGCTCTTCATTTTGCTTATGGACCTCAGCTCCAGACTTCATCGTAAAAATACTAGCTGGTTCAGTTATGAAATGTAGTAATGGCGTAAATGGAATATCTATTCTCTTGAAAATTCCTGCTGTCATAATCGGTTTTATAAATGAAAATCCAAATAATGAGAAAGCAGTAAAAAGAAAATTAATGTTCTTACTAGTCAAGCGGGTGTTGGTAATCATTGCAAGGGCCGTAACGAGCCTTTAGTCTCTTTAGTCAAACTTTTGGATCGCCACTCTCCCCCCTCCCCCTCCCCCTCCCCCTCCCCCCTCCCCCCTCCCTCGCTACGTCCCTTGCTATGATTACCAACATAGCATTACTGTCTAAGTATACGACGAGCAAAAACTATAGAAGCCGAAATTCAGTACTAGGTATGAACAATAATCAAGCAATTTATCTTTTAGGTAGGATCTCCCGGTGTTTTTTAGTCTAAATGTCCTAAATCTGGACATAAATGTAACTCTTTTTAGAACTCTGAAGCTATATGGGCTTGTTTATAAGTGTCATATAGATCGTGCCGACGCGTGTGTTTACATGCTTGTTTCAAATTATAATTTTTAATAAGTAACAGCATTTTAAACCAATGTCGAAAAAGAGCAAAAAAATACAATTTATTGCTCAATATTCAATCGACAAATAATAATATCAAAACAAATGTCAGAACTGAACACCAAGAAAATATATTAAGAATATATTTATGTCTGCCTCGAAAAGGTTTCGTCGGATGCCGAGCTCAAACAACGCAAATTTCTCTGAATTCGAGAGTTTCGTATAAAGCGCTCATTGAATAACCCAAGCTGAATTTTACATATCATTTTGCTGAACATTCGAAGGTATTATGGCTGGAATTTCAGATAAATCCGAGCACCCGGTGCACATGAAAATGCGCTTTGCAAACTAAGGGTGAAATTTAAATATTTGAGAACCCGAAAAATGTAGTTTACAAAACGTTCCTGTTCGCTTATTAGAACGCGTTTCCCCATTCATTTTTTAGCTTAAAATAATCATTAATCTTTCCTTTACTTTATTTCAAAAACAGATCTTCTCTAGTTTGCTTCATTTTTAAACGCGATCGCCTTTCTCAGACCTACCATTTTCACCTCGGATTTAGGCTGAAATGAGGGCACCGACGGCCAAAATCGATTTTCACGATTTTCTCAAAATAAAAGTGAAATTATTCAAAATGAACATCAGTACGTTTATTGGGATGGTATTCTACATCTTTGGACCAAATATGAAAAAAATCGATTTTTTCAACTTGGCCACGTATTTTCGATTATGTTTGATTTTTACAGACATTGCCTCTTAACTATTCATAATTTTTTTGAAATCTGAATAAATGAAACAGTTACAATGCTTTGCAATAGATAATGTTCTCATTAAATAGATGCCTTACCCATGACCTAGGCCAATGCGATCGTTGTCTGAATTGTGTAAATTGACTGTCAAACCTCCATAATAAAAATAGATGGTGAACTGTATTTCTCCGTTCTTAAAGTCCTCAATTAAAGTGTTAACCCATCCCCAAGGTGTCACGGGTTTGATCCAAACAGCAATAGTAAAGTCAGTAGTAAGAATGTCAACACGTGGTATGGTAGCTTGGTCATCTACTCCATCAAAGTAAACAGCCTTAGTGTTGTCGATATTTACAACGGCAGCACCACCCAACAAACTGCAAAGTACAAGAAAAATAATTTGCGATTTATTACTTAAATATATATTCTAAATCAAAGTAAAAACAATATTTTCTTAGATAACTATTTGCGAAAATGTTTTATTTATTAGGTACCTCAGATTCTGATCGGTTCCATCCATCTTGTATCTGGCAAGTGGTGTGTACCAGTCTACGAAGACAATGAAATTAGTGCACCTACGTTAAATAAGACCGAGCTTGATAAGAGAATTTTACTATCAGTAAAATCATTATCAAGTTTCCTTTAGAGAACCTGTTAATTAATATTCCATTGCCAGATGTAACGAGGGGATTGTTGTCTCTTTGTTTCGTTGTCCCATGTCTCAGAAAACGTTAAATGCGCCCCACACGACCTTCCCCTCTTCAGTCTTCACCGACTTTAATTTACCATATTTTGTAACTTTTGCTTTTCTTTTTCACGTATAATTTTATTTTAATCATCGCCAGACCTTGAATGTTTATCCCATACTCAAAAAATACTAAATTTCCCTTTAACACTAGGCGCCATGTTTATTCCATGTTTATTGAGAATAAAAACCTTTATTTAATGTGCTTAGAAAACCAAATTTTCACCCTGTACTTTGTAATGAAATAATACAACTTATGAGTTTCTGATTAGCATGGTGTAATTTTTTTCAAATTCAGCTTTTGAAAAAAAATTTTTTTTGGCCTTTGTAAACTGTCACTGAGCACCAACAAGTGTCCGGGACCTGGGACCCAATCTTCCTGTTATGATGACATCACTGCGAGGACTGCTGTAATTCTTGCAAGTTTAGTTAGTAATAACAATGTTATTCTTAAACGCGCATTACATGACATCTCAATGCTCTTACAGTATATGTTAAAATATCGAATTATCACATGCTGAGAGCCTGACATCACCCCAACTCGCAAATCTACAAGGGATGGAACGAGCGGGAATAATGTCAGACTCCCAACATGAGAAAATGAAGAAAGGAAAGCTAATAAAAAGAATAAATGTCAATATCATAGAAAAATAATAATAATAATAAAATAATAATGATAATAAAATGAAAAATTAAAAAGCTGAAAAATAATAAAAATATTGAAGAGTAGTTCCAAAAAAATATAATATATATAATATATAATATATAATGCATTAAAAAATTATCACTCGTTAAGAGCAACACCCCCCAACCCAACAGTTCCTAACCGCGGGAATGACAAGTGGGAACGATGTCGGACACTCAACAAAACAGCAATAATAATAAATAAAAATTGTGAATTATATTAATTAGCTATTAAAAATATATATTTATTTATGCGTCAAATAGGAATGTTTGAAATTTTCCTTTAAAAGATTCAGTGGATGGAGCGTTCCTTATGGATAGCGGCAGATCGTTCCAGATAGTTGTAGTGTTGAATTGTGTATTTGTTGACGACAGTTTCGAAAGTGAAGCTAGTGTGATGATCAGACATACAGAACAATTTTAATCAGTTATGAAAGCGTCTTTGACGGACTTATTAAACGAAGATGAATCTTGTGTGCAGATTACTGACTAACTTGTTTAGAAAGTGATAACAACGGCCTTAGGGTAGATGGCTTAAGAAAAAGCAACCCATACAGTTCTAAGCCTGATGAGCTTTGCGATCGCTAGATGGATCACAAAGATCTTCCAGAAACAATTTCAGAATCCAAGTACAATAAAATGCAAAATGCCACACAACATGTGAAGAGACAGAAGATTTCACACACCTGCTCGAATCTTGAACCGTGTAAAGCAGTACTGGAAAAAATTTTCAAGAATGCCAGATCCTGTAGAAGACCAACGAAGTATGGTCGAAACGTAGATCAAAAAGAACATTTGCATAGTATATTCCCAGAGAAATGAGTGAACGAAGACAGAAGATTGTACGAAACCCATCATGATAATCCGAAACTCATGAATTTTATTTTTTCATAGTGAATTCAAATGCAGGGAAAATACCTCTCCACGTCTTTGTTTGGTTCATGCCTGAGTGAAAAGTCAATGTCCATTCGATATCTTTAAGGTGGTGTTACACGGAACAACTTGCAACACCGAATTTTCGTGCAACACTATTGCGCCATTTGTGTGTCGATTTTTTTTGACATGTTGTTACATGGGAACAACTTTTCGCGCAACATTTACTTTAGTATTCAGTCCACGCGCTATCTTTTTTCTTCTTTTCTTGCTTTTATCATTTTTTATCAACTACAAAAGTTTTATCTTGTCTGTTTCAGTAGGTTTAGACAATTGTTGCAGTTGCTGTACTCTTTAAACTTACTTCTTCTACAGTCGGCGCCATTTTGTTGCGCGTCAAATCGGCGATGGACATGTTACACACATTGATTTGCTGAAAATTCTTCATCTTGTGTTGCAAGTTTTTGAAGTCAGATCAAAAACTTGCAACGTGTTGCAGAGTAAAAAATTGCGCGAAAAATCGTCCTCGGCGCTATGTTACACGACACACGACAACGATTTTCCTGCAGTGTTGCGCAAAAAATCGGCGTCGCAAGTTGGTCCGTTGTAACACCACCTAAAAATAGCTATGGCAACAATCAATCACGTGTTTAAAATTACCACATAACAACAAGACTCTCGCGGGAAAGCTTTCCAGACCCTCCTCAGGTGCGTAGACAGGATTTTCCAAAGGGCGTTAAATTTTGCACAAATTAAAAAAATTTAAATTACCGTATTTTTTTCAATTTCCCCCTCTCCCCTCTGCGTAATCTCTTGTTCTTTGACAAATGCAAGAGTTTGCCGGTTTAGCATAGCGTGCCTTTTCTGAACCATAGAGACTGTTTTATTTTCCTCCAAGAAGGCAGCTTTTTTATCAGTTACTTTGTTTATGTATCTTTTTAAAATGTGAGTGTGTTTTGGTCAAACAAAGTCAAATAAAGTCGACTTTTTTCGACTTTAACTTGAAGCGTCGAGGGCGAGACGCACGTGAAAATGACGGACGATTTGACAGGTATGTTGTTGACATCAGTTTTCTCTTATTTTTGCCCTTATTAAGAAAAAAATGAATCACTTAACTCATATAACTCCTAGGTTGTTGGACTTTAGTCGAGTGTTACCATTGTGACGACAGAGAATTTTAGCCGAGTTAATGATTAGCTCAACCGTTCAATATTTAATTCAATTTAGTCAATAAGTCAAATTCAAGCCCAGTTGGTCATAATAGCAGGATAAAAGTTATAGTAACTTTAGGAAGTCTTTTCTTACTACAAAGAATAACGAGTTAATCCGCAGCAATAGATTGTGCATGGCTGAAACAATGCGCTAACAAATCGGTTCCGATTGTAACGATCTCACGGGAATATTCGGGTTAGTTCGCGTATTGTTTAGCCATGTGCTCATTAGCGCTAAATCTTCATTAACCTACGATCTCTTTAGAAATTAGTTAGTTTTGTTGGATACGCGGTTGCCACAGACGCTTAAATCTGGGTTGTCCTTAAATATCATTTTAATATTTTAGCTTAGTTTATGACTTGTTTACGATATTTTCTGTTTACCATTTCGGAAATTCTAACCAAGTTATTCCCGTACCAAATTGAGTTAAAGTTTGATTTCTTTTCATAAGATGGTAAACAAAGAGTTAGTCTTTTTAGGAGTATGTACGTTTTTATGTACTTCATTACGAAGTGGTAAGAAAACTAAGATTTCTCACTGCATAGTTACCAACTAGGCTAAGTAAGGGGGGTGCACGACATACTGGTTGTTAAGATAAAACTGAGCTAGACTGGCAGCTGTCCTTCAAGATCCTTGGACTATAAAAGGAGAGTTACCACGCTAGTTTGGTGTGTTAGTCGGGAACCCGAATGCTACAACAACTTGGTACGCTTCCAACAACTTTATAAGGTATGAGTGCACCTCTTCTCTTGTTACCGAGTGTGGAGTGTAACCAAAATAGTGAGTTAATTTAGAAGTGTGATATCCTATATTTAATCGCTTAGTATGTGTGATTGGTATTGGTTACTTAGTGATATTTATTTTCCTAGCGTGTGATATTTACGATTTCAAGTTGTATTAGTTAAAATTATTCAGTCGTGCGATTCAATAAATTGTTTTGTAAAGTTACTTTCCGTTCTCATTCCTTTGCGTTAACTCAACGAACTCGCGCTGTCGCGGCATTTGAAATATAGTGCCGTCACACCATGCTTCACGTATGGTGCAACCCGTGGATTAGTAGCGGATCCAGGATTTTAAAAAGGTGGTTAAAATGTCCGCCACTCGGAAAGAAGTAAAAAGAGTAAAAAGCGTCGTTTTTACTTACTCCAAAGTAATGTTTTCAAGACAAAGGTATTTTCCATTTCAGTTAAAAAAGATACCAAATCTCCTCCAAGAGATTGGCAGTGCTGTCTGGCGTCTGTCCAGGTTTTATTCTCTCTTACCAGCTTGTAAAGCGAGGCATCGAGTCTGTACCAAGCACCTGGTAAAGCTGAAAAATTATTACTCAAATTGAATAATATAATTTATGCAACCAATAGTGTAAACAAAATATGGAAGTTGAAAATTATTTTGGAGCTAGAAAGAGAACAGTTTCATCTTTTATTACATCCATTTTGAAATCACTACCAAATCCTCCAATCTGATTGGTTCCCTGCAGCAGTGATTTCAGCCTAAATTGCACGATTTTGGGCTACTCTAAATTGCACGATTTTGCACATCATCTGATATGAACCAATCACAAGAGAGACATGTCATTTTCTAGCCAATTATATTAAGGAATCCATTTGAGTGTTGAGCTCGCCGCTTCTTGCGAAAAAAAAAAAAAAAGAGCCACGGCTCAAAAAAAAAAAAAAAAAAAAAAAAAAAAGAAAAAAAGAAAATCTGAAGAACGATTTTACCGTAAAAAGTCGTAAAAAAAACCTTAAAAAGCCGTAAAAAGGATTGACCAACTGAGCACTTAAAATTGTCAAAAGCATCTTTGTAAAGTAACTGCTTAAGTAAGTTGAAGATATTACAGTGAAAAGCAGTGGGGAAAAATACAATTCGCATCTTTTGAATGTGACTTCTTGGCGATTGATCGTGAAAAGTGGTTTCCTTTTCAACCTTTAAAGCATAAAACACATCGAAAATACAGTCATTAAAAGAAGTTTTTCTTAAGAACAAGATCTTTGCTGAGCTACGTGACTTCTTAAGGACAACCGAAGGACTAAACAACTTTTGATTTTTGCTGTTTTCTCGGCACAAGTGTGATCTTAACATGTTGAAAAGCGTAAAAACAAGCAGTGAGCATTGTCTGTATGGACAACAGCCAGTTCTTTACAACCCTTTTGGGCAGGTTTGTCTTGCTATTTAATGTAAGTAAATGATTCTTGATACATATAATGCCTTTTGGTCATATATAAATTCATTTTAGTTTTGGATTGAAAGTGTTGGTTTTCAAAATGAGAAACATTGCTCGATCAGTATAACAAGTTCTCTTGACAGCATGTTTGAATCGACTGCTTGTAGATTGTAAGTCATGTCGGTTTAACTGAAAAAAAAACCGTCTTTTTCAAAAAAGCATTTCAAAATGGATATGATAAAGTGGAAATTGAACTGAGTGGAGTGCAATTTTGGTCTGAAATCAAACGCGCGATTACAAAATCGCACTCCCGCTACGCGGTCGTGCGATTTTGTAATTGCGCGTTTGATTTCAGACCTAATAATATAGATGCAAAAAATTCTCACTTCTGATTGGTTGAGAGCAGTGCTGTTTTCCTGAAACACCAGTGCAAAAATGTGAAACACCAGTGCAAAAATGTGAAACACTTTTCAGTGATTGGTTGAAAAGACAAAAGAAATTCAAACTAGCCAATCAGATCACAGCAGTTGTCATAGCAACAGAACAGCCTTCCCTCTCTGGAAGTTCTAAGAAAATTCAAGATGGCGGATTTTCATCTTAAAAATGGATTCAAAAATGCTAAAAAAGTCAAGCTTCATCAGTTGAAAACCAGCAAAAAAGGTTGAGAATGGCAAAAGGAGGACTCGCTGCTTGTTATTTGAGAATTAAGAAGGAAAGAAAACAGCAGTTGGGCCATTTTACAGCTGTTCAAAGTCACTTGACGAAAAAGTTGAAGCGAGAGACGTTGAAACTTGATGTTGAAACTTCAAGAGCTTTCGCCTACTTTATCCGTAAAGAGGTAAATAATACTTCTGTACAAAGAAATTTTGGTTCCAAATTTTTGCATCTATATTATTAACAAGAAATCGCATGGTATTCTCGTGCACTTTGGAATAAATTTGCACTCATGGGTTCAGTTCAAAAAGCTCAAATAGCACTCGCCCTATCGGGCTCGTGCAGTTTTGATTTTTTTGAAAACCTGCTCGTCCAAATTTATTCCAAAGTGCACTCGAAACCATGCGATTTCCTATACAATTTGCACTCCACCCAGTTCAATTACCATAATGAATTATTTACTCAGTTCCCACTTTCAACTATTGGTTTTCAGAGTTTGTTCTACATCTCTACATTTATCCTTATTATCTTTAACACCATGAGCATCACAACGATATTAAATAAAAATAAATAAATAGATATAATAAATATAAATTAATAATGATAGTAATGACCATATAATAACTGAAAATAATAGACGTTAATAAAATACATATTTGTAACTTAGAGAGAATAAGCGAAAAATATCAAACACCCCTGGCGGGAATCGAACCCACGCCTTCTTTATCCTAGTCCGATGTGTTAACCACTACACTACAATGACTAACCACACGTTTGTAACGCAGCCGGAATATGAAATGTAGGGTACTCGTAAGGATCCCAGAGCAATATTTTTTCTCTATAGGTAAGTTGAACACCGTAAATATGTACGCAAAGGATAGACATAGATTGAAGGCCTTTAACCCGTGAAATAAAAATTATTAGTCAATTTAACGTGTAATAGCCAAATAGACACAAAAGAAAACAATGGAATTAAGGTCTGAAGTGTGTTAGTCTAATATCTATTTCTGGGGTTTAATGACTTCACTCTAGTATAGTAGTAATAAATTATGCGTTCAGTGTGTGTAATGAAATAGAGAGAATAAGAGAAAAATATCAAATGCCCTTGGCGGGAATCGAACCCACGTCTTTGGTATTCTAGTCCGATGTGTTAATCTAATTTGTAAATCTATTACTACTCTATACTATGTCTATCCTTTGCGTACATATTTACGGTGTTCAACTTACCAATAGAGGCAAAATATCGCTCTGGGATCCTCACGAGTACCCTACATTTCATACCAAGGGCATTTGGTATTTTTCTCTTATTCTCTCTATTTCATTACACACACCGAACGCATAATTTATTACTACTATACTATATTTATAACTTATATCAGTTAATAAAATACATATTTACGATATTCAATATAATTGATTCAGTCCATTCTTAAGTGCCTATCTAAAACTATGGAGGCTGTATAATCTCTGTCGGCAAGGAATTCCAGTTTTAACAATTGTATACTATGCAAGCAGTATACAGTTTTTAAAACTGTTTTTGAGAAAAAACTGTTAATATAATAATTAATAAGTATTAACAATTGTAATTTGTTAATACTTCGATATTTTTCATTACTCGAAATATTAATATACGACTCAAAAGGTCGGGAGTGTTTCTGGTTTGGTGGCCAGACTACCTACCTTCTTTTACCAGACATCCTTGCTGATCGCAGTACTTCATTTCCTGTGAAAAAAATATAATAGACCCCTTTCTAATTCCAAATTACCGCTGTGTTTCTTGATTACAGACTCATTTGCACAGGGTTAGCCTCGAGTTTGTGCAGAATATTTACGTGTTCCAGTCAAGGTCCGTCGAGTTTCAAAATGTTTGTATTGTTGAAGTTGTGCATTCTTTACTTTTCTGTTGGTATTTGTTAATATTTAAACACTGATAAGCAGCAGTAAGGGGGATTCGCGGTCACTGTTCGGAATACGCCGGGGATTATCTGCCCCCACGTAACGGCGGCCCCCTCGGGAATTATCTGAGCCAACTCTACGGACTTTTAGGCAAATATCCGATTTGTCCACCTTACCCGTACCAAACCCGTAGGCAGTAAGGGGGACTCGCGGTCACCATTCGGAATTGCCCGGGAATTGCCCGTGTTTATGCACTAGCGTCCCCCGCGGGAATTACCCGTGTTCTGTTATATGTTGCGCGAATGTTAAGATATTTGTCTTATATATGCATGAATGTAAAAAGTTCACCAATGACTTCTGTATAATTTGCCTAAGATCCAAAGTTAACATACCTAAGCCCAAGGGTTTCTGGTGTTGTGGTAAGAAAATGCAAATAGAAGACGACACGTCAGCGCAGTGTTACGAATGTGGTAAGAATATTCGTAATGCCGTACCAAATGCTACCAGAGAGCAATATTACGCCAATGGAGGTCGTAAGAAAACACCTTATGAGAGAATAAAATACTTTAGGGACTGGATGAGTCATATCCAAGGTTATCGACCGGTATATTTAAACAACAAAGTAAAGAAGAAAATCATAGACCATTTAGAAGAGCCAACCCCACGAAGTCTACGGAAAACGCTGAAAAAATTAAAGCTAGGGAAATATTACAAAGCTATTCCCTATCTTTTGTCTGAAATTACCGGTAAGTCTATTCCCGAGGTTTCTGACATGGCAAGAGCCGAGTGGATATTTTGTCGGCTGGATAAGGATATTCCTTATTACCCTGACGTAATCTACGAAATATTTTACGAAATAGACCCCAACCACCCGCTGTTAGAATGGATTCCGAGAAGATGAAATGTGCAAATGAAATCCCCCAACGCTCTTTTCGAAGCAGATGTCTACTGAGCGAGCTTTCTTCGTAGCTCTTCTTTTGCCTCCTGGTAGATCTTTTTGCGAGATTCCTCGGAAAGATCTTTTACGATGGTTTTTTTATTGCCCGACTTTAACTCCGCGTATTTCTTTTCCTCCGCGAGGATTAAAGAAAACTCCACGTCGTTGATTTTGCGGTCCCGCAGAGCCTGAGACACCAAGTCGGCGATGGTGTTAGCCTTTGCTCTTGCTAGGGCTATGTGAGTGTCGTGCTTGGATATCTTACCGGACAATTGCTTCATAATGCCTGTCGTAACAGCGGAAACAATGCCGCAGACGGCTCCAACGCTGGCCAAAGGAACGCCAACGACTATTCCAGGTCCGGTGAGTGAGGTAGCAACGCCGGTGCCTGTTAACGCAACGGACATGGAGCCGGAAGTTATCGCGATTTTATGTAGTATGCTTCGAGCTCTAGCATACTTTTTCCTAACCTCCTCATAGTGTTTTGTTCGACCCTCTAAGTAAGCGAGGATTAGATTTGCCTTATTCAAGCGGAAATTCTCAGCGTTTAATTTGTTAGGTCCCTCCCTAGGTAAATCAGGATAAAGTGGAGGTGCTGATGGTATAACATCCATTATATATACTAATGTACGACGCTTTTGGGAATGACATTCAGCAGCAGCCACACCATGATAACAGGGATTATGCTAACTGGAGAGCATTTAGGAAGATGTTCCCACATGCAGACCCTAGTAAGTTTGAGAGAAGACCCGATGGTATTTATTACCAAGGTTCCCGAATGTACAGCAATGAGGACTTAATACCTAAGCCGGTACCCAAGCCTACGCCAGTGCATAAGGAAGCTTCAGCTAATTTCCCAGATAATTTATTGTTAACCAAGGAAGATTACCCATTTTACGACGCCCAAGGTGGTATAAACGACTTCGATAAATTGGTAACGCATTTGAAGATTCCAGTGGGTCAGCAATCATTTGACGTAGTAGTAAGGGATATCTTTAAAGAGACGATGTTGAAGCATACGTCGGGTAAAGAGGCCAGGGAATGGTTAGCAGGGCCCAACATGCGGTATTGGCCGCAGCAGTTAAACTTTGCTATTTGGGCTGCCACTAAAGGTTGTGGGGTTGCCGCGGACATGTTTCATATTTCATTTATGCGGTTTCACGTTGCCTTTACGGTAAGGAGGTTGTTGAAGGAGCTTAACGTACCCCTACCAGGATATAAGGCATTTAATTCGATGAATAACCGCTATGACTCCGCCGCCCTGGAAAAGTTAATGAATGAGTTTAAGCCACAGCAAAGAGACTTTCGTTATAAGGAGGGTAAGACGCATGGGTTGGGCATTGTTTACGTTTGGGGTATTAATGCTGCGCGTCCGGCAGACATGGATCACCAAGAATACCCCGGGAAGGAATTAGAGTTTTACGATATGGGCAGTCGCAAGGATAATAACACGCTAATTGATAGGATTCAAATGATTTTTCCTAGCACTTGGGATCCGTTTGTGTTAATGAAAGGAAAAGGTTTAAGGAATTTCGCTAGGATTAACCGCAGCATAGAGGCATTCGTGTACTGCATCCTGGGAGCGCAGGTAAATACCCGCAGCCCCATTGTTGGATCCCAAGGCGCTTCACAGGAAACGCAACAGGAATTACTAACCCTGTTTGAGTCCGCAATAATAGAAAATGACATATCTAAATCGGTGCAGAGATATCAATTAGCGGTGCAGCAATCTAAAGTGCGGCTGGATTACGCTTTGTCGCCTGGTTGTTGGTTGATGCCAAGTAATTTGGTCATCAACACTAATTCCGTTGTGGGTTACAACAACAAACTTCAACGAGCTACTAAGGATATGAAGTTTGGGGTGAATGACGTGAACTCTGATACTACCAAGGGCATTCCTCACTTCGTAGAGGAGCCAAAAAAGTCACACGAAACGAAGCTACCCGTAGTTAAGGAACCATCAAAGAAGGTCCTGCCTACGATACCTGAGGAATATGACCATAACTTACTAAAGGCCGGCTTAGCAGCTGCAAGCATTGGTCTGAGCTATTATATATGGCGATGAACAACCCCTACGTAGCTGGAGTAGATTGTGTCTATACGACTTACACAGGCGAGAAAAAATACACCCAGGCGTCTTGGGTTGATGTCACGGGCATGTCCGTGAATTTGAACTACTCGGGAAAGAAGTTAATCCTTTGTAGTATTTGCATTGGCACGAGTAGTCACGCCAACGTCGGCTTTAGGTTCCTGGATGAGAATGGCGTACTGCAGCCTATGCGTGTGAAGACGAACAACAGGGAGCCTGCGCATTTCTCCGTAGAGCCACCAGCGAATAGCCCCGAGAATCTTACGACTTGGACTTTTCATATGGTTGCTAACTGCCATGGAAAGGTAAAGCTACAAATGCGCGTAGATGACTCAGGGAGCGTTTGCATGAATAGCATAGAAAATCAAAGAGATACAGTCTATAACCACGCAACCATCAGCACTTTGACGGTGCTTAGTCTCTAGAAGCAAACTATGTTTACTGAAATATATGAATCCACATCAGAGGGAAACCCGTCATGTTTATTACTTAACGGATGGAGCTTTTGAACATCGCGGCTGGCGTGATATCGGAATGTGGGTCGAGGTTGGAGGCCTTGCATTGATTATTTGTAGTATTGACTTTTCCATGGCGTATCAATCTAGTATGGGGCTTAGATTAATAGATGAGAATAACGAGCCTTTAGCACCCTTTAGGGTATTGACTAATAATCGAGAGCCTACTCATTTCTCGGCGCAGCCATACGTATATAGTGCTGAGGCGTTCTATGTGTTAACGTTTCAGATGGTGGTTAATTGTAAGTGTGTTAAGCTACAACTTTTCCCAAATAGTAAGCTTAACATCCGCATAGTTTACGTAAATCGACTAGTTAACAACCCTAATGAGATTTGGAATCATAAGCCCATTAGCACCATGAGTGTGCTGCCGCTAGTTCCGCATTATCAAGGCGGTGCGAATACTATCTTTACTTATCCCCAGTTGAGGATGCCTCGGGCGTCCGACGACGACGATAAGCCTGACATAATACACAAGGATAAGATTAACCCTTCATCTTCTTCAGGAGTACCACTCCAATAGCGACAACCAAGATCCAAATGTTATTCCCCACGAACTTTAGCAGTTCTCCGCCGGCCCTAAGTGCCAAGGAAACAACCGAACCCAGCAGCCCAGGAAGACCGGCTGCCATCTTTTTTCCCAAGTCCGTCAGCCCATTGCCTAATTTCTTTACGCCCGCGCCTGTAGCCTTAAGCGTGGATAGGATAACTCCTACTACGGTGCTAATAGCAACCGCAAATGTCAGCGGAATACCATACTTCACCAGAGCTCTTTTTACCTTTTCCTTGGTGGTAAGCCCCAGCTCTTTTTCCAGGTTTTCCTTTTGAGCCCGCAATTCCGCTAGGCGTATTTCGAGCGTATCTACTTCCCTTTGGGCTGCCTCCCTTTCTTCCTCGGTACGAGTTTGGTCCTCGATTACTTCTTGCTGCCGCTCCATTTGCCCCTCCAGGTCTTCGATGGCCTGATCTCTTTGCCGGATTTGTTCCTCCTTAGTATTGATTTCAGCCATTAACCGCCGCCTTTCCACCAAAGAGCCAGCTATGGTGGTTTGTAGGTTTTCGGTATCGTCTCTAATTAAGTCTAACTCTTGCAGGGCGAGGTTAAGAGCCCTTTGAGCCTGATTTCTTTCACGTCGAATTCGGGTTCTTTGGTCTACCAACTCAGCTATTTCTTGATTTTTAAATTCGACCTCCCTTCTATGTGCGTCGGCGAGTCGTTGGTTTTGCTTCATGTATTCCTCCTCCCTTTCTTCCAACGTTTCCCGCAGCGCTTCCGTTGAGGCGCCTGAGCTTTTGGCCTCCTCCAGGTCCCTTTGTACTTTATCTCTTTCACGCAGGGCTTTATCCAACTGGTTTCTCATTTCTACCATTCTTTCGTTGCCGAACTTCTTTTCAGCATCGACAATTAGCTGAGTTTGCTTTGCGTATTCTTCCTCCCTTTCTTTTAACGTTTCTTGTAGTTCCTCGACGCGTTTTTCTAGCGCAACCTTTTCATTCAGGGTTTGCAACCTTTCTAACATGCTCCTAGTAGCCTGCTGAAAGCCTTTTAATCTTGAGACGTCGCCCCTAACGTCACCATTCTCATCAAAGAGGGGTTGTGGTTTCGTCCAGCGGTCTTTGTCAGGAAATCTCAGGTCTTGAACGCTTATGAGAACTTTGTTTCCGCGTTCTGTGAGTTTTACGTCGTCAGCATCAAAGTGGGAATGACGTTGCCTTAGCTCTTGCGTTGCCCACTCTACGGTTTCCCGCGCGGCTGCTTCCGGCTCGCCCATGTTTTGAAGCTCTATGTGCTCACGCGGAAACGTGTACTCGCGTGCTTTGGGATGTCTTAGGGCCTTTGCAATCCTATCCCTTAGGGAATCGTCGACTTGTTGGGTGGGAAGCAGCGGTTCTTCATCACCGTCGTTAATGTCAGCCTGACCTTCCTCAGTGGTGGGATCGAAGTCGGGGTCTGTTCCTTCTACTTCCATTATATATGATAAGCTCAAAGTTAAATCCCAACGTATTACCTAAGCAGGTTGGCGGGCTGAAAGCAGAACGCACCTTTCACCGGGTCACCTTTACCCCCAGCAGCGCAAAGCCAGGGGAAACCCTGTACGTAGGCGTACCCCGCCTAACGGATAACCTAGTCCTAGTACCCGGTACCTTGGCTTTAAGGTTCGACCTAGCGGTACAGTCAAGCCCCACAGACGAAAGAATTATCGTTAACAACGTGGGTCGCAACATTGTTTCTAAGATGCGCGTAAAGTTCGCCGGGGAATCCTTGCTGGACTTAAATAGGTACGATCTGTATACCACGTACAAAGACTTATGGTTGACAGCCTTTGACCGCGCGCAAAAGATAGAGCAGGGAATTGGTAGTGTCATTCTACGTAAGGTCCGCACACCTACGAAAACGCAACCTACTGACGGCAGTGGGGAAACCGCAGTAGCAGACGCAAAGCGAATAAAGACCGCCTATAGTAGCAAGTATGTCATACCACTGGACTTTGAAGTGATTACGAATCACGGTGTGTATTACCCAAGACAGTTATCCGAGTTACAGTTTGAAGTAACTTTAGCAGATGCTAATAACATCATTGGTGGGCTGACCACTGCACTTACCACAACAACCCCATACTCTATTACCAACTTAGAGCTACAGTACGAGACCGTGTACAGCGAAGAGCTGGCCCGTAGCGCCGGTATGGAATACAGCGCAGGGAAGGCATTCCTTTACGACCACGTAGTGATGTATAAGATATTTAGCTTCTTGGATAAGACGGACGAGGTTATCAACCAAAGCATTAACCTCCCCCGAAGAAGTCTCACGGGGCTAATGCTGGTGTTCGCCAAACCCTACGAGGCCGGTAAGAGCGACTCCGAGGCCTTTCACAACCCCAACATTACTAACGTGGGGGTAAGCGTTAACGGCGTTCCAAACAAGGTCTACTCGCAGGGAATAAAGCCCGAAGACGTGTACAGGGAGGCAAAGCGTAAGTTTGGCGACCAGGTAAGTCCCGAGGAATTCTTTAAGGATAAGTACGCGCTGTGGATCGATATGCGCACCACCAACGACGAAGACCTACATGGTCAGGGTTTACGTCTAGTAAATACGCAGGATGGCATAACATTGGAGATCAAGCGCACCAAGAACGCCAGTGCGAGCGACGGCGACAAAATAAACTGCTACGTCTTCGTGGTGTCTGACGCGCAACTGAGCGTGGAAATGAATCAGCTAAAGAGCGTTGCCTACTAGGCTCGCGTTCCTCGAGCCAAGCGAAAGGATAAAAAATATTCCTTACGTATAATATGCTTCGCGTATTTCAAAACAACGAAACCAAACTGCAATGCATAGTGCAAGGCGACAAGCCTTACTTTAAAGCAAAGGAGGTGGCTTTGGCGTTGGGCTATGAGCGCCCCAGAGATGCAATTAGAGCACGCGTATCTGAGAAATACCAGAAAAGATGGGTTGATCTACAAGGGGCTTCAAATCACCGCTCCCCTACTACGCAACCAAATTCCTTATTTATATCCGAACCTGGTTTGTACGAACTGATATTTAGCTCCAAACTACCCAAAGCTGTGGAGTTTCGTGATTGGGTCTTTGAGGAAGTCCTACCCGCGCTGCGTAAGACGGGTAAATATGCAATAGACAAGCGCTTCGACGGTCCAAACAAGTTGGTATTTAAGATCGAAAATGAATTCGACCTGCATAAAAAGGTAGTGGACTACATCCGCAGGTTTTACCCCCAAATGCTTGTGACCCCTGGTCTAGGCGAACTGCAGGACGGCGACGGTAAACGCATAAAGTGCTGGCAGAAAGGATATCAGCGAGGGCAACCCGACCTGCTCATCCTGAATGCGCACACCCATTACCGTGGCTTCTGCATCGAGCTGAAGACTCCAAAAGGCAACGGGGTATTATCTGAGGATCAACGACTACTCTTACAGAGGTATGAAGAAAACGGTTATAAGGTAATGATTAGCAGCGACTACGATGTCATTTGCAGGGAGATCACGGAGTATGCACAAGGAATTCGCCTGCCATGTAGGTGGTGCTGTAAGCGCTTTAAAAGCGCGCAGACTCTGGCAACGCATTTGAGAATATTCCATAGGTATAATGGATAAGGATAAATTTAACGAGTTAAAGTTCATACAAACACACTGGAGGGATTTAACCGTGGGGGAGATTTACGAGATAAAGAATTACGTGGTCTTTGAAGACTTGGACCGCCTGCGTTTGGTCTTAAAGAATAAAAAAAGAACATACACCCTTTGGGCGCCCGATAGGATAAGGTACGCCATCGAAGGGCAGGACGTTACCCATGTCATGAGTCATGGTAAAAAGGATGGCAGGTGGGTATTTGACGTGGTGAAGTATGAGCCCGAGAGTCCTCTGCATAGCTAAGCTTCGTTCCTCAGCTTACTAGCGCGTCTGCTAAAGTCCGCTGCGCTTTAGGATCCGCGGAGCACCAATGACCAACGAAGGATCCTTCCAGGAATACCTTGCCGCAATGAAGGCAGGTGTATTTTTTCTCCTCCCGAATTGCGGGGGTTTCAGGGATTATGCAATCGGCTGGTAGTTCGCATGTAATGCAGTCCATATATTGAAAGGGTGATTAGGAATCCTCCAAAGAATGCGGCTGCGTAGGCTAGCATATACCTTTAAAAGGGGTCCTTATTTTTATTGTTGTTTTGTTAAATGTTGATGATACTTAACAAACAACAAGAAAAATAAGAATGGGATTTGAGACTCTTTGCGCAAACCCTGCTTTATTATTAAAGGCCCCAAGAAATGCTATTGCGTATCATATATTTCAAAAGTGTCTTAGAATGTTGACGTTTAGGTTAAATCTTTGTTAAGACACCCCAGAAACTATTTCAAAAGTGTCTTAGAATGTTGACGTTTAGGTTAAATCTTTGTTAAGACAGTTGAAGATATGTTCCTCTTCTCTAACGCAACCACAACGATCGCACTCCTGCCTCCAATACTCCCTTTTAGTCCACGGAACGCCTTCGGCGCGTTCAAAAGAGGGGAAAGTACGGACTATCTTCTTATGGTAATCTATGCGATTCCTTAAGTAATCCTCTTTATGCGGGCAGCGACACATCAAATCCGCACATTGGTAGCAATCCACGCCTTCCAAGTCGTAAGCGCGGGAGAGAAACCTATAATTCACTTCATGCGTTCTCCGGTGCGTCTGTAAACGTTGACGACTACTAAGTATCTTATTACAGAAATTACACTGCCTGGTTCGATTACAGACGCCCCTTTTCAGATGCTGCTGCATTTCGAAGGGGTTGTGGAATTCCTTATTACAGTCCTTACAAAGCCCACAAATGCGTTTATCCTGATGTTGTTGCATCTTTTGAACGGTGCTGAATTCCTTACCGCAATCCTTACAAGCGCGGCTAAGGGGTTTCTTTGTACAAACGCCGCGACGAACGTGGTATTGAAGTCTTTGTTTGGTGCTGAACACCTTCTTACACAACAAGCAGTCCATATATACTTAACAATATCTTAGCCTCCATTTAACATCCTTAACAAAGATTTAACCTTATCGTCAACATTCTGAGACACTTTTGAAATAGTTTCCAGGCATCCTTAACAAAGATTTAACCTTATTGTCAACATTCTGAGACACTTTTGAAATAGTTTCCGGGCATCCTTAACAAAGATTTAACCTAAACGTCAACATTCTACAGGGGATATCGCATGAAGTCCTTAACGGACTCCTTAGCCCACGTTGCCATCGTCAAGAGCGCACCAAACCTTTCCGCGCGCTTCAGGCCGCACATTTCGTCGTACAACTCCTGCACGCGCTCTTTTAACCGGTCTATCTCCTCCCTTTGCATTTCTATGGTGTCTCTTTTATCTTTTGCGTCGGCGACAATTCTTTGCACTGCTTCCACTGGCTCCATCTATATATCTAGTGAAAATCCCTGTGATTTTCTAAAATATAAATGAACCCAGATTACATGCCTTGTAACGCTTTAATAGTAGGACCCACCGGCTGCGGAAAGACCAAGTTCGTGGTAGAGCAGCTATTAGGACCCTTTAGATACCGCTTCGACTACATAGTGCTATTATGCCCCACCTACGTGAACAAACGCACCTGGACGGGCATAGGAGTGAAAGATGACGACTTCTTTGTAGATATCTTAGATCCTAACGAGTTATCCAGCCATCTTAAGTTTTGGCACAAACAATTCCCCAAGAATACTCAGACACTCCTCATACTGGATGACATTGCCTGCGTGGACGACGTAAAAAGACGCACCTCCGAAGTAGTGAAGCTCGCCTTTAGCGGCAGACACGACAACATCAGCGTCTGGTTGCTCTCGCAGCAGCTTATCAGCGTCTCTAAGCCCTTCAGGGAAAACATAGGTTCACTTGTCGTATTTTATACTCCGAGCAAGTCTGATCTGGAAACCATCTTAAGCGACTACGGCGGCGAAATATCCAAGGAACAGTTACACGAATACATGCGGCATCTAAAGACGCACCAACATTCCAAGAGGATCTTCTCTTTGAGGTTTCCGTATTCCATAAAGATCGCAGATCTTTAAAGTCTTTGATTCCTAATGTATATGGATATTGAGCAGCTCTTAGATGAAGTCCCCACGCAGTTAGACGAAAGTAACCTCAAGGAACAACTTAACATCCTTGTGTCTTCGGGGAAGTGTAAAGAAATGATAGGTAAGGAACTTACCCATGAGCAAGTTAACAAGTTGTAGGAAGAGGAGGTTAAGAAGTTTCATAAGAGGTACGAGGCCGCCCTTGCAAGTAAGACCACCGACGCCGTCGCAGACTCCGCCATCCGACTTGCCACCAAACTCCTTGGACTTGCGCTGCCTATAGACGACGTGGAGCAACTACGGAAGGACATTAGCGAGGACTATGTCATCGCCCAAGAACTTAAGATAACCTGTGGGTGGTTGTCCTTGAAGTGCGGTAAGTTAATGGCAGTCGCCTCTGCAGCACTTCACGTAGCTCAGCACGTCGACTCGAAGGAGGTACTGGTGTCTTGGAAGGACTTCAAGAAGGACAGAGAAGTCGAAAAGGTCTTCCAGGCGGCACTTGCTGAGGTACCTGATCAAGTCGCCTCAAGTACTTAGTCAAGTCGTCCTCAGGAATTACCCAGGTCGCCTCAAGTACTTAGTCAAGTCGTCCTTAAGTACTTACTTAAGTCATTCTCAAGTACTTATCAAGTCCTTCTCAAGTACTTACCCAGGTTACCTTAAGTTACTTATCAAGTCCTTCAAGTCCTTAGATATAAATGAGTGAATCGAAGGCGGAGGAGCAGCCCCAAGAGGAGCAGAAGATTACCAAGGCTAAATCTCCAGGCAGAGTCGCTGCCGGAAAGAAGCTCGCGGAGATGAATAAAAAGAACAAAGCCAAAAAAGAAGAAAAGGTGGAGGAAAAAGAAGAGGAATCCTTCATTAATCCTGGGTACGTCATTGGCGCGTTAGGAGTTGCTATAGCAGCAGGCAGCCTTTACTTACAATGGCGGGCAACGAAAAAGGTAGAACCACCAACATATCACGCGCCCGTGCACGCACCTGTGGAACCAGCTGTTAGAAAAAGTAAGATCCCTGAAATGGAGTAGATTTATCACCACGTGCCGTGGCGACCTAGATTTTCCTTCTCGCTTTGTAATATAATGTCGACCGCGTTATTGAAAACTGTTGAAGAAGCAGCTATTATTACTTCCATCGTTGCGGGTATTGGTTGGGTAGGTAAGAAAGTGCTCAAAGAAGACTTTACTGAAGACCCAAGCAAGAGCTTCGCTAATTTTGCTAAGATGACCGCTGCCGTAGGCGGGGCTATCATGGTAAAGGATTACCTACGGAAGGAAAAGTACCTCCCTACGGTGTAATATATATGGCTAGTTTAATCGCAGGTGGAGTTATTGCAGCTTTAGCATTCACTGGAGCTAATTATGGTGGTCAATATTTGGATAGATTGGTCAGAGGCGACAAAAGCGGAGATTTGGCCGCCGAAAGGAAGAGACACGACTTAGTGCTGGAGAAATATCAGCGAGACGTGGCGGCTTGGAATGAAAAAAGACAAGCTTACAGGGATTGGTTGGACAAGAACTACCAAGACAAAATGCAGGCAGACAAGAACTTTGAAAATACAGACTACGCCTTTAAGCTCTATGCGCAAGCACACCCCGCGGCATCGACGGGGTTGAGAAAGCCTCAGTTTAAGAATTACTACCAGCCTTCTAAGAAACGAAAAGACAATGAATTGGTCTTTGTAGGAGTTGCAGGGCTGGCGGGAGGCGTAGCTTTGGCGTATCTGCTCTAACGAAGGAAACTGTGTTTCCTGAAATATATGATCGTCTTTTTGGAAAGCGACAAGAATAACTTTACCACTTATCTGAATCCCCCCATCAAAGCCTGTAAGGTTCGGCTGGTTAGTTGCTCTTTGTACAATTCTTGGTATGATTTAGTCGATGCCTTGGTCACTGAGCATAACGGCGGCGGCAATTATCAAGGCGTAATGCTGCCCGATGGACATTACACACCAATCACCCTTGCTAAGGAATTAGCAAAGCACGGTTATACTCTCACCACAGGGTTGCCGCACGAAATGACCCTCAAACATAATATGCCAAACTATTCAGTAACTTTTGGAAAGCTTGACCCATTGGGGTCATTATTATGTGCCTCGGGCAAGACGATTACCGACACAGCCATACCTGTGAAATGGAAAGTCGCATCCTCTTACGAAGTCTATTGCGACTTGGTCCATAGTTACAACAATGGAGAAAAGTCTTCTCTTATGTCCAAGTTTCTGCCCAAAGGTAATCCATTTGACCCAGTAGAATACACTCCCATTTCTTTGAGCTATGACTTGTCTAATTTGGTAGAAAGCATAAACATCACCATTAAAGTGGACGGAGAGACGGTGGATTTCAACGGACGCAAGATCAATCTTGTTTTGGAATTCATATAATGGGCCGCGTAGAGGACAAACTCAAGAGAATTTACTATGGGCCTGAAGGCTATTGGAGAGGAGCGTCGGCTATCAAGAAACTCGCGACCGCGGCCAGGGTATCAGAAGAAACGGCTAAGAACTGGCTAAGAAAACAAACCCTCTGGCAGGTTTATCTTCCCGTGCCCAAGTACATTCCCAGGCCCAGCTTCACCGTAAATGCCCCTAATGAAGTTCATCAGGCGGATTTGCTTTTCTTACCGCACGACAAGGTGCGAAGAAAGACCTATAGATACGCTTTGACCGTAGTTGATATCGCAAGCAGATACAAGGACGCCGAACCCATAACCAGCAAGGATTCTGAGGAAGTCGCAGAAGCCCTAGGTAGGATTTATAAGCGCGTTTTGAAATGGCCTAAGCTGCTGCAAGTGGATGCGGGGACAGAGTTCATGGGCGTGGTTACTAAGACCCTGAAAGACCACGACACTAAGATTAGGAGAGCCGAAGCTGAGTACCACAGGGGTCAGAGCATCGTCGAAAGATTCAATAAGACCCTGGCCGAGCGTCTCTTTGGGTACCAGTATTGGAAAGAGCTGGAAGATCCCTCCAAACGCAACAGGGAATGGACTCAGAGACTCCCCCAGGTCGTCGCGGCTTTGAACAACGAGGCGGCCAGGGTTACAGGAATGAAACCCAAGGATGCTATGAAGAAGAAACACGTGGAACACAAGTCCTACGTCAGAAGTTCGAGGGCGGTCGGACTGAAGGAAAAAAAGCTACCCCGCGACATAGTGGTCAGATACCTCTATCAGACGGGGGAACTCGAAGGTGGCAGTAAGAGAGCCACGGATCCTAACTGGTCCTTGGAAACGTATGAGATTTCGAAGTCCGTCACCAAGGAAGGGCAACCCGTGTTGTATTACCTAAATGGCCCAAGTCGCGGATTCGTCAAGGAAGAGTTGCTCATAGTCCCCAAAGACTCAGAGTAGTGCTGCTCCACGCGCCCGATTACACTCTAGGCATGTCAGTCTTACGTTACCTCTGCAATGCCCGCGTTTGTTGTTGATACGATCCACGGAGAACTGCTGATCGTCATTTGGGTGAAACCTCCATAGTAGCGGTATGTTACACTTAGCGCAGCGGGCGCCTTTCTTATAGACGTCGTCCACACATAAGTCAAACGTCATATCTTTTTCTTCGTCGTGCCGCTTGTAGCGAAGGAGTTTCTTAGCAATGTTCTCCTTAGCTACGTCCCCTGGCGTCTTATCGTAGCGCAGTTGCGGCCCCCAGGCTCTTTTCAACTGCTTGGCATATTCTACGCGGCTTACGGCGGTGTAGATAAGGTTACTCCAACACAGCCGCTGGTCTATGATCCATAAGGTTTCTTTTATGGTAAGCCCTTGCGCGCTGTGGACCGTCATGCAATAGCCTAAGCGCCAGTCTGGATGGGAGGTTATTTTTTCCACCTTTTCTATGGGTACTCAGGCTTTATCATGCGTTACCGCATTTTGCAGTTGGATGTCGGTACCAGGTACCCAGACGTCTCTTTTTTGCATGCGGGTGTCGTGGGGTTTGTAGCAAACAGGTACGGGATGCGTAGGGAAGCGCTCTTGGTGTATATTTAGCAAATCCTTTTGTATGCGAGACTGTGCTGCGCGTTTGCTGCTCAGCACCAGATCTTTAGGATGCCAGGCGTATAGAAAGTCCTCGTATTTCTTCGCTCGTACGCGTTTGCGCAGTGTCTTGCATTGCTCGGCATCACTGAGCCCCCTTAATTCCGCTTTCAGGTTCCTTACTTGATCCTTACTGCGGTAGTCGGTGTTAATTTCCTCCGCATGGTCTACGAAATCTTTCAGCCATTCGTGGGGCATCTCTCCGGCTATTGGAGGAGGCTGGCAGGGATCTCCGGCGAATATTACTTGACACTTTCCACGGAGGAATTCTACGAATTCTTTGAGGATTTCCAAAGGCACGGTGCAAATCTCATCCCAAAGTATCACCGGAGGTATGTCGTGGATGGCTTCAGGTACCCATTTTTGTCCATTCCAACGGAAGAAGCTGTGGTACGTTTGAGCGTCGTGGCCCATTTCGCAGAGTTCTCTTTCCAAACGATGCGTTGGAGTTAGCACCTTTATCTTAGGAAAGAGTTCTAACACACGCGTCGTCTTACCGCTGCCTCCCGTACCGTAGAGGTAAGAGAAGCGTTGGTAAGAGATTGGGTCCGCAACTGAGGGCAGTGGCTCTTCCGTCGGCGTAATGGAACCGCGGGTGTGTTCTCCGTGATATTCTACACGTGCCCTCCAGGCTTTTATTTCTTCATCTTTGACGCGCCATTGGCCACTTTCTGCAAGTTCATCGGCAGTGTAGAATTCCTTCATCTTTTCCAACACGTGCGGCTTCACATATAAGGAATCCGTGGCTACGCGTGGAATGTCTTCTTTGTCAAACCGCAGTAGCATCGCCAATAGGTTAATGTGCGCATATGCGAGCATGCTGGCACGCAGATGGTAATACTGCGGTCGATGGTCCTGGTAATAACACAGCGCATTCCATTCGTGTAGCTTATCGTCGACAATGTAGTCCCATTTCTCTACGGATACCATCGTTCCTTTGTCATGCGCACGTTTTATGAGGAAGCTTAACTCGCCGGCGTCCGTTATTAGGCGTCGCTGCATATGTTTTTCACCCTCCTTAGCGCCCTGCGTGAATTTACCTATGACCACACGCGCTGTGGGGTTATGCTCCGGTAACCATTGCGTGAAGGCGCTGTGACAAAGTATGGCTTCATGCGCTGTGTATTTTAAAAGTTTGCGCTCTTCAAAGAACTTCAATAGGGGTATGGGTATCCATTCTTTCTCCTGCAGGTGCTTCCCATACCACGCATAGATTATGGGGTGCAGACCCGCTGCTAATTTCCAGGTGGTCAACCGTACAAACCCCGTTGCTGGGGCGTCGTAGTGACCATCCAACGCAACACGAAAGAACTGTGAATCTGGATGTCCGTAACGGTCGTAATATTCCTTACAGTCTCCCAGGCCCTTAAAGCTTGCGGGGTAACAATGTTTCATATCCAGCGACACGTATTCGTCTTCGTCGTATTCCATGTTCCACAGACCGCCGTGACCGTGTTCTACGCAAGCTTTAGCTATATCTTTGAGCTCCTCCGGCGTGGATTTCCACCCGTTTCTTTTCTTTGCGGCTAAGAAGTCCAAACTGCGACTGCTAAGCACTTCGTCAGAGAAGTCTTCTCCTAAAGTCTCACAGGCGCTTTGAATGCGCAGCTGTTCCACTTCAGGACGATACAAAGTACCATCTTGGGTCATAAATTGACTTCCCTCCGCATCCATTAATCAAATAGAATTCTCGTGCATTAGTTCTGCAAGCGGCGACTCCTTGTAAACGCGCGTCTCCTTCTTCTTTGGGAACCTTAACTCCCTCCACGCATGTGCGTTATGCTGGTAAATTACGATAGGCGCACCCCGGCCCCCATACTTGTGCGTCCCGGAGTAAATGAAGCCGTCGGTGATGTCTTTCACGCGTATGCGCCTTTCTAAAGCAACCTCTAACTTCTTGATGTTTTCAATGGTGGCTCCTGCCCTACGAGTAACATGCTCCCATTTCCTGATGGCTTCTCTTCTCTTCAACGTAAGCTTACCTCCCCTAGAGGAATCCTCGAAGAACTCTCTAACTAACTTACCCACGCAGTTACCCGGATGCCGCATTGGTTTGAGCTTCTTAACGTCCGGGTTCTTAATTTCATACGCACCGTAAATAACCACGGTGACCGGGTAAGCAACTTCGTAGAACAACATGTCGATGCCCACCAGCGCCCCATGACGCGTGTCCTTGTTTAAAACGAACAGGTCCTTCTTGCCAGACGCCCGTATTGGATTCCTACCCTTTTCTATTATCCACTCGCCGTCTAAATACTTTATAAACGTCAACTCCAGGCGGTAATTACCTTCGGGCATTAAGTCAATTATCCTTTCTGCTCTTTCCTCGCTCATCGTCTCATCTGTATCTCCCTCCATAAACGTTGTGAAGGCAAAGTCGGCGTCTAAGCGGTCCAGCACCTGAGTTCGCAGTCGGCGCACAGTCTTGTTACTAATGCTTTTGATGGTGTCCATCTATATCTAAGGAATATTTTATCCTCCGTTTGCGACACAAATATTTTAACCTTCGCAAACATAGCAGCAGTAAGGAAATCTTCGCGCAACATATGACAGAACACGGGTAATTCCCGCGGGGGACGCTAGTGCGTAAACACGGGCAATTCCCGGGCAATTCCGAATGGTGACCGCGAGTCCCCCTTACTGCCTACGGGTTTGGTACGGGTAAGGTGGACAAATCGGATATTTGCCTAAAAGTCCGTAGAGTTGGCTCAGATAATTCCCGAGGGGGCCGCCGTTACGTGGGGGCAGATAATCCCCGGCGTATTCCGAACAGTGACCGCGAATCCCCCTTACTGCTGCTCTGATACGATGCTAACCCTGTGCATATGAGTCTGTAATCAAGGAACACAGCGGTAATTTGGAATTCGAAACTGGTCTATTATTTTGCTTGTGGAGTTAGCATATGTAATATGACTCCATGCTATACGTGTGCAAGATGCCAAATAAAACTTACTTACTTACTTACATATCCTATATTGGGATTTGGTCAAAATGGGGGCCGCAAAATGGACCCTTCTTTAGCGATGAATTCCTTCATACTGTTCACAAATATGGCTTTCTTTTTAAGTTTTGACTTCCTTGTGATATTCTTTATTGAAGCCTCAAAAGACTTTGAAACAATATTCATAATTTAAACTAGTGAATTCTCACTTCCTTAATATTATTGTCTTATTGTGGGTATAAGAATATTTTATTAAGAAAGTGAGAATTCACTAGTTTAAATTATGACTAGTTAAGTTCTCATTTGGCAAATAGAGCGATGAAAAAAACGAAACAAAAAACAAAACAAAACAAAACAAAACGAAATAAAACAACTAAAACAAAAAACAAAACAAACAAACAAACAAACAAAATCAAAAAAAGGCAAAAAAAAAAACCAAAAACCAAACCAAAACAAAACAAAACTACAAACAAAAAACAAAACAAAACAAAACAAAACAAAAAAAAACCAACCAAATAAAAAGCAAAAAACAAAAACAAAAACCAAACCAAAACGAAACAAAAACAACAACAACAACGACAAGACAAAACAAAACAAAACAAAAAACAAAATAACAAAAAAACAAAGAAACAAAAAAGCAAAAAAACAAAACAAAAACAAACAAAAACAAAAACAAACAAAAAAAACCAAAAACAAACAAAAAAAAAACAAAAAACAAACAAAAAACAATCATCATTTTTCATCTTATAATTCCTTCTTCTTTGTAAGTATTATATATTAACATATTCATATTTAAATAATGGATAAATTCTATTCGTTTTTTACAATCTTTGAAAAAATGTATAAATATTTAAAAGTTATTAATTATTGATTAGAGATTATTGTTATTATTAATTATTGATTAAAGACTATATTTGAATTAAAACAAAAAACAATAAATAAGTAAATAAATAAATAAATAAATAGATAAATAAATAAATAGATAAATAAATAAATAAATAAATAAGTAAGTAAGTAAGTAAGTAAGTAAGTAAGTAAGTAAGTAAGTAAGTAAGTAAGTAAGTAAGTAAGTAAGTAAGTAAGTAAGTAAATAAATACTACTGCAAACCGCTGGCATAGTATATAATAAATGAAGTAAAAAGTGTGAAGTATAAAGTGTGAAATATGAAGTTTTCACCTAAAAGTGTGGAGTATGAAGTGTGAAATATTTTGCTTTCCAAGTCCCGCGAGCAGCCTAAGGTTGAGATGGACTGGTGCATTGACATACCGTTGGTTCTGAATACTGGTAACCTTCTTTGGGCACGTACGAGCCAGGATTTTGCTTCTTGTTGGATCGGTTCAATTCACATACAAACGTCCCATTTGGGAATCTGCAATGGTTGAAAGAAAAGCATTCCAGGGTTGTTTCGCATGCATGCTGGCAATCCGCTATGAAGAGAGACAGAGACTTGATTACGTGACCAATCAAAGCGTAACCATGGTCACGATGGAATACAACAAAAGGTGATCCGCATTGGCTGTTGATATTCATGAAGAGGTTAGTAGCAAAGACAGCTGTTATCATTAGTGAGAAAATTGGGAACATCTTGGGAAACTTTGCTTTGTGGAACATTTTCATTTGTTCATGACCAATATTCCAGACTTGAATTTCAGAACCTAGAGGAAAAAAAATTAGACATATTGTTTCCATCCATCCATCCATCCATCCATCCATCCATCCATCCATCCATCCATCCATCCATCCATCCATCCATCCATCCATCCATCCATCCATCCATCCATCCATCCATCCATCCATCCATCCATCCATCCATCAGCAATCATCACTAATTCTAGCTAGTTATTGTAGAATATATCTTAAAAGTTGTTTTATGTATACGTTGAAGAAAGAAGGTATGATTTTAGGAGCTGAAACCTAGAAAGATAGTCGGAGGGCCTTGTTAACTTTGAGTGTCCGTCGAGCATCAATGTGTAATTTAAAAAGCGAAACATCAAAAATCTACCTCAAAATAGAGGGTTTGATAAAGACGATATCAAGCATCATCCACTGATGCCAATTTTCAAGAAAACTAGGCTTCGGAAACTCCAAATAAATCCCTTCAAAATTTCGATGGGTTTTGAGAGACGAAATACGCAATGGCAGTGGGGTGATAAATGGGCTATCATCTATCATGAGGACGGGTATTTATCGAGTTACGCGCTTCGAGTTACGCGCTTTATGAGTGACGCGCTCGACCACACCCAAATTTGACGTCTTCACGCAGTTCGCGTAATTCGATGTCATTAAGAAAGTTGCTAGAGTTTGAGTTTTACACTCGAAGATAAATTTCGTATCTCCGCGCGCCCATGTAATATCCTCTATAAAGATAACTTATTTTAGTCTAAAATCATAAGGAATCTGAAACCATAAATAATCACCGCCCCCGCTCTGATTTGTTATGAAATATTGACATGCAAAACAGAAAGTCAAAATTAAAATCTTGATTCGTAGACTCTAGTCTAATGCTTTTCTTTGAGAATAAACTCCATTCTGAATTTTGTCTTTCTGTCTTTAAAAAGGAGATCAATGTCATCTCATTTATTTTTGGTTATAAATGTTCCCCAAACTGCGCTATAGTTGATCTTTTTGTAATATAATCGCAAACTTGTGATAGTTGTTTCTGAGAATCCACTGGCGTCGTCATAACTACTTATTGATGTGTTGATCATCACAGTGAATGAGCGATCTAAGCGAACGCTGTAAAGGAAGACTTGAAAAAATGATTTCAAGCTTCAACGGGAATCGAACCCATGACCTCATTATTTCACCACAGTTCTACCCATTCAATATTCACACTTATTACATATAGTGGCTTGATGAACCCAACAAAAATGACCGCTCGCCAACAGGATTGGCTTCATAGCTCAGTTGGTAGAGCATCGCACCGGCATCGCGGAGGTCATGGGTTCGATTCCCGTTGAAGCTTGAAATCATTTTTTCAAGTCTTCCTTTACAGCGTTCGCTTAGATCGCTCATTTACTGTGATGATCAACACACCTATCATTATTTCACCACAGTTCTACCCATTCAATATTCATAACTACTTATTACTGATTGGCCGTTTCAAACACCTGCCTCAAAGCTTTCTATATCATATTTTATTTTTCTAGCTATTTCTTATGGGAGTATATCGAATTTTAGATTATAATTTAAAACCATTATTAACAGTTCGGCAGTATATAAACTTTTCAAAAAATTATAAAACCAACACTGGTTAAAATAAAGTCGTCAGTTTATTCTTTGGTTTTCGTTTGTTATATAAATTGTTATGTTATTTTTAGTTTTTTCCCCTATATTCGTTAAACATGCTATATACTAACAGCCGCAAGCTTATAGTTGTTAAAAAACTTTTAAACAGTGCCCGTTTTATACCATTTTTTTAAAGATCATGTCTCAACCTGGTTACTGTTTCTATTTTATTTATTATTTATCCTTAAAACTTAGTAGTACGAAATTATTTCAAGACGAAATAGCTCTCATTCAATAGCAACGCTGTTAATCTAGCTAGCCATACAAGCCATTATTTACTAACAAAATTCATGAATTAAAGCAGGGGAAAAATTCGCTATTAGAACTGAAATCTCCTAAATAGCTTCAAAAACGTCGTTTCAGAATTATTTATTTTTCTACTGAGTTGGTAGTAAAATCGTTTCCCCTGTGTATCAATATTTGATTTAATAATTTGTTTCCGAGTACACTGAAATGAAAACTGAGTACATCTCAAAATTAAGGTGCATTAAAACAAAAGAGGCTGGATATTTCGACTGGAAATAAGTTCGGGATATGATCCCGACCTTGTTCATAATGAGTAATCAACTGTATTTACGAGAAAGAAAAATGCCTAATCGAGTTTTTGGCAATATTAGGAATTGAAAAAAACAAAAACAAAAACAAAAAAACAAAAAACAACCGTTTAATATTTTGGATTTACATGATTCAAGGTAAACTAAACTCATTCCATGAATCAGGCATTGATTTCCAGATTTAAGATTTTTATTGCTCAAGGCGTCTTATTGCAGGTTTTAGGTGAAATATGGTTTTAGTTAACTAGATTAATTGAATAAATGTTTCTTACCTTAATCTTCCATCAAATAGTTCGATATCAACACGGCTACCTAGGTTATATTTCCCTTTATAGACCTTTTCTGAGATGGCTTACCTGGTGTGATCGATATGACGAACATCTTTTTTTCATCATGCCTTTTATGGTGTTGTTTGTACCGAATCTAGACCACAACTGATGCAATCCGTCATTGGTAAACAAAGGCATATTTATTTATGGAGAATTTACTCGTGGTCTAAACGAAAAAAGTATTCGTTTATTAATAAAAGAATGGTATAGTGTTTCTAATACTTTTTATATTTTAATTCCAAAGGCGCTCAACCTTAATTTCCGTTTCAAAACAGTATATATATAATATACAGCCATTTGCAAAAAATATGGCCGCTTCCAATATATATACAAGTATATCAAAAGCATTTCAAAAATTATGAGATGTCATCCCTGATTTGTTTTTTTTTTTTTTTCGAGTTGTCTATCACCAGGGGTTTCTGAAGCATATTATGAAAATGCACCCCATGAACGCTATTGATTATTCAATTCTGACGTTTATTTCTTGTTTAAGGTGCTGACTACTTTTCAACATTCAATTTGAGCCCACGATGTGCGCGTGCTCAAAAACCGCTAAATAATCTTCACGATTTTTGCTGAAGAACCATACACGCTTTGAAATTCGAAAGGGCAAAACCCTCAAATTTTGCACGGGACTCTATATATTTTTTGCTATTTTCCAGAATAATAGGTAATATCCTATTATTTTTTAAAGTTTAAGACAATTCTGTTTATTAGAACAATGTAAAAAATTGTGCTCAATTTTTACGATAACTTGCACACCGTAGAACCTGAACAAAAAGTTTTTCCATTGTCTACAATAGTTTATTAAAACAACTTCTGATCAGTATTTTATAAATATAATGTAAGTTACGTGTTCGGAAAAAAAAATTGCTCATGTTTCTTCCTTAGTTTCGGTTTCATGGGTTTTTTTTTGTTTGTAGCTTGATTTTCGCTATTTTTCTTCCAAAATTGTACTAACCCATGTCATTCTGGAATGATTATCTCAAAAACAAGCTCGGGACACCCCATTTTCTCTGCATATTGAAATCATCATTAAATTTAAGGTTAAAGAAGTTTCAATTTTCAATTTTCTGTTTATTATTTACCAAAGTAGTCAGCCACCTTAAGCCTTTATAAAGTCTAGATACGAAACAAATTGAAATAAGATCCAATAAAAAATATTTTTAAAGAAGTTATTAATGAAATCTACGGTTGTCGTTAACGTTGTTTGTTTTTATATATGTACCATATATATTGGCTATATACCCGCATACACCTATTCCAAAAATCTTGCTATCTGTGAGACAAATATCCTACCAGGAGATCCTAGTACAGCATGGATGGCAAGGAATAGCGTTCGTATTGGCGGCGTAACGACAGTGGCTTCCTATCAGAAAATATAGAACAACCATTGCTTCGAGAATTATTAGACAATCCAAATTAATCGCCCCGAAAAAAATTTTATATTCTTAACTTTGTGAAATTAGCACAACTTAACACTCAAACAACTATTGATCTGTATTCTTGGGTAGATTTGAGCTCAATATTCTTGAAGAACCGTTCATGAAGCAAAAACGTACTTGAAATGTCGACTATCTGATAAACAAACCACAGGGAGCCAAAGTTCTTTTTAGCCCGAACTTGCTACTAAGACAGAAACAGAGGACGATAAGTGATACTATAAGTGATACTGACAAGTGACACTATAGTTAGATTTCAAGTTTATATTATTTCAGAATTTCTTTATTACATATTTATTATATATTACTAAGGCTGCTTATGACACTAATACTAATTTTCTACATTTCATATTATATATGGTTAGATCTTATATTATCCTCATAGATTTTTTTCAGTCATTTCGTATAATTATCGTAAAGCGCCTATATATGTGCTGTATATAAGTTTTTAGTCAGTATCATTATCATAAATACAAAGGAAATCAACTGCATGGTGAGGCCAGGAACATCTGAAGAAACCTCGAACCTTACAAGTAAACTTATAGGTCAGGAACGTGAAAGTTTGGAATTGAAACAATAAAGACAAAGGTTCGAATCACTCCTGATCCTGCACAGTAGATAAATATGATTAGAAATTTTTGCTGCCGCAAAAATGCTTTGCGCGCCTGAATTCCAAATCTCCCAGTAAAAAAAAGACTGCTTGGGTTTTTTGATACGATAATTTTACTGAGCTATGTTTGAAAAACTGAGAATTGTTTGGTTACAAAAAAGCTTCTACGGTATGATACGATGTAACTTTTTGTCTATCCCTTGAGTTGCGAGTCGTACATTTGAGAGAAAAAAAGTTGTCTTTACCAAAACAAGGTTCAAAAATCGATATAGTTGGTAACTTCGTGTTGTGCAAATTCGGGCACTTGAGAATTGCACTCCCACTTCCAATTGCGCAATTACTTGTATTTGTAGCTTAGTATTGTGCAAATTTGGGCACTTGATATTTTGGTTAAAAAACTGCACTCCCACTGGGCGCAATTACTTGTATTTGTAATTGAACTTCGTGTCATTTTAAATTGTATTTGTTCTGTGAATACTATTTTTGGTTAGCAAACTGTAATCCCACATTTGCCGTCACCACTAACATCTAGCCATCTCGTGACTTGGTATTTTATAACCTTTTGCTATGTCAAGCGTAGCGGGAACGCCTTCAAAGAGACAAATAAACCAAATGATAGCAATAATCGGCAATAATCATTCAAAGATAGATCATAGCTAAACTTTAAATCTATCGATACCCTACCCTGAAACAATATCTGCATGGTCTGATCAGGAAGTCAAGGAACTACTTACTCACAGATCGAATTTGAGAGTAGGTCGTTAGATTTTGCGGAGGGGTTATTAAAACTGCTGAACCCGGAGAAACTAGACTTTGTAATATAATAGTAATTGATAATTTATTGACTTGCTTTAGCGTCTTTTAACTTTAAAATGATCAAAAGCGCTTAGTCATACAAGAGTAGAGCGAAAACCAAAACTACTCTTTAAAAAATGTCAACTTTCCGATACTCTTTATATTCTATATCTATCGTATAATACAATGTTCAGGATCTTCATTTCAATCTTCTTTTTTTCTGTTTTCCCCAGCACATGGGCTAAATTCTTCGTATTACTTGTAATAAAGCGTTACGGATTTCCTTGATTTTCCAGCAATAAATAATCGGATTGAACAAACCATTACACATGACGAAAGTTTCGGTGACCGTGAACAAGTGAAATCGTTTAAAGTAAGGCGAGGTGTTGACCTGAGCCACGTCGAAAATAATCAAACCTAAAGCGTAAGGAGCATAGCAGAGCGCAAAAGCACCAATAACGAAGTACATGGTGTTGACAGATTTCTTGTATTTTGGAATGTTAATCGACTGATTCATGGACTGTTGGATTGAATGCTGCTGGGCCTGTATCTGCCTTGAATGTCTGCGAATTGTCCTGGAAATATTAAAGAGAAAGAACGCAACGAGAAGCAAAAGAGTTATGAAAACTAGAACACCAATACTGCTCAAAATATAAAAAAAAATTAGATTTTTTTTCTGGAAAAATTCATTAAAATGTCTTAAGATAAAGATAAATATGCTGAAATTCCAAATACAGAAAATCACTATTCCACAACGTTTGACGGTAACCAGCTCTAAGTATCGTAGATGAAGACGAACAGCCAGATATCGCTCTGCTGTGATTGCTACGAGAGTAAGGAACGATGCGGTGCCCAGGGCATTTACACTTGAATCGTATATTTTAGCACCTGTGCACAACAGAGAACTTTTTCTTGCTAAATAAGAATAATGCACCAAACAGAAAAATGGTTGAGAAAGAATACCAACCATGAAATCTGAGATAGCCAAGCCGAGAATCAAAATGTTGGAGGGTGTGACAAGAGACGGTGTTCTTGAAAGAATATAAATCACCGCACTGTTGCAGACGATTGCGAAGAGAGCAGCCACGAAGTTGATACTAATGATAAAGGATAAAAATGTACTAAGGCCATAACTACGACTCTCCTCCAGAAGATCAGCAGCTGTCCCCAGAACTGAACATTTCGTCGAGATATTATAGATTACCGAAACATTTTTCATGTTTTTTCCCAGATTCTTGTTTTCCCTCCGAAATAAATTACGTTTAGAAATAGCGGAGGAAAAATGAGAAGAATGGATTACTTTTTTTCGTTTTCTTCTTGTTCTTCTCCTTCTTGATATTTTGTTTGCAATTTACTTCTTGTTACCAGCTAAAGTAATATTTGGCTAATATTACTCTAAAAGTTCATCGCTGCTGTCATTTTGCTAATATTTTGAATTTCCACCGGCCTTGTTAATGAACTACGAAAGCAAATACCGTTCATTTTTTTCAATTTAGCTTTGCCCTTTAATGACAAAATCTTTGGGAGATTTTTTTTTCTATAATAATTTCAATTACAAGCTATTTTAAAAAAATTCATGACCATTCAAGAACAGCGCTGCAAGAGATTTACAACTGAGATGTCTCAATGCAAGATATCTCGTAACGTATACCTTTCCAAAGAAAAACCATTAAGAATCATTACCACTCTTTTCACTGCTACGTGCTGATCGAGACAACAGTCGCAACGGGGAAGTAGGCAATACGCTGCCGCCAATCAGAGAACATAAAGGTACCGACCAATTTATTTGATTGACGGAAGTGTATTGCCCTATTTCTGTTGTCTACTGTTATCTTGATCAGCGGGTAGCAATGAAAAGAGTGGCAAGCAGATGAAAATTCTCGAACACAATATAGATATATGTATATAACTGCATTCGTAAAAACGAGGATTTTAAGATTATTTTGAAGTCACTAAAGTTATGTCGATTTTATTTTTGTGAGAAATGAGGGTTACTGTGATGCTACGATGTTGTATGAGAATAAAGTTGATCATTTGAAAAGCACGGAAGGTTGCGCTGCCATCTTTCCAGCCACTTTCCGGCACCGCTGGTATTGATAATTCAATTCTGGAACCCGTCATAAGTTGAAAAGGGTTGTTTGCAGCCTGTGCAGCTGGAAACTAACTCCTAAGTACGTAATTACAACGAAATTATTGGGTTCAAAACATTTACGCCAACATAATTCCTAGCCTGCGTGAGGCAGGAACCAAACCTCGGTGAGGTCCGTCTGACAATTACAAATTTGATATTTTCGTAAAAGAAGTCGCATTATTATATGTAAACAATTAAAGTTAAAGATATTACGAATTCAGTCGGCAAGAAGATGGTCATTATCGTCGGATTTAGCAAAAGCCGTAAATAATAATCTCTTAATTGAATTATTGGAAACTTGTGTATTTAGTTGGAATTTCTATGAATTTAATTCACGAGCAGAACATGTATTGAGGGAGATAAAAAAATTGCACGATAAAAGTACATCGCGCATCATATTAGAAGTAAAATGAACAAATAAAAAATAAAAAATGGAATAAATAATAAAGTATAAGATATTTGACGTGCAGACCTAGTTCGCTGTTTTCCACACAATATAATTTTTCGATAATTTTCAATCAAATTTTCTTTGGAATTTGTACGAGAAAGATTTTGTCGACCTTTCGATTTTACGTAATAAATAATGGGGTTTACTACCTTTCTTTCCGTCAGTATGAGATGATATATAGAAAATACGAAAAAGTTTGTTTTCTTCGTTGCCCATCAAAACGTCATGAATGTTCAAATATTCAAGCTGAACTCAAATAATGACTTAGAAATGACGTCAGTGCAAAACCGAAGTGTCATGAAGGCTGTGAAAGCTGATCAGCGCAAAAGGAAAAACTACACAAAAAACTACAAAACTTATTAGTTAAGGTAATTCCCCTGAAAGAAATTTTGCCAATAACTTTGTCCTGAAACTTTGCATGGACATTAATTATGTTATGGACATTTAAAAACTGTAATAAAAAGATGGGGTAACCATTCTCGTTTTTTCGCTAGATGCTCTCCAAATATGTCAATTTATGGGTTTTATAGTGAAATGCGGTAGCAACTGGAGGCTGTAATCAAGAACCTTTATTCACAGTTAAAAGTACTTTCATACATAACAAAACATACTTGTAAACCGAAGTTTACTAGATAATCTATACTATTAAATCCATTAAAGTCATTGGATGACTACGATTCGTGAACTATTAGTGAAAAATGCAAATACGTGCGCCTCTACTAACGTCCAAAAATTGCACATGTCAACTACTCCCATCAAAATATTTCAAAATCTATCCAATAAACTTTCCTTCATATTTTGATATATAATCAGCATTGCATTTATCAAAATTCTGAAATAAAAAATGGGGGTCACCATTCTCGTTTTTGATTTATCATGAAAAAACATCTCAAAATAGTCTAAAACCGGCATTTTTCCGAGTGGAGACTGGGGCGAGACAGATAAAAATCGAAATTCTCTACTCAAAAAAGAGGAAAATAATGAAAATCGGTTTGGAACATGTTTTTTATTTGGTTTCAGAAAGGAAAATGCCTAAACTTTGTTAGTTCCATGCTTTTAGTTGCATGCGCAGAAAAATGCGCAGTGCAAAACAAGGGAATTACCTTAAACGTTATTCAATATTTGAGAGATAAAGTGTCACCTCATGCAGTTTTACAAATTTTCTCCAATCTGATTGGCTAACATTTTCTCTCAGATCAGCTGGATGATGTCATCACGCCGATGGCCGAGCGCTCGCCCACTAAACACATGCGTATAGAAAAGGTGTGTGGGAGCAATGTCCATGAACGTCCTCAATACATGTTATCTTTTCGAAGAAAAACTAATGAGATTTTTTTCTTATTACTTTTGTAGCTCAGTGTTTTGTCTTCCTTGGTTCCTTCCCCTTTTCCCTATTTTTGCCCAAATTGCCAACTATAAATGATCGAGTTTAAGGCACAGTTCAATAGGACGATAGTTTCTGTTACTGTGAAATAAGTACGAAGCCATAAGCTAAATTCTGGTAACAGGTAGAGTACCGATCACATAGTACATGGTGTTGACGGATTTCTTGCATATATCGGGGCATGTCTATAGACTGTTGTAGTGATTGCTGTTGGGCGTGGATCTGACGGGAATGTCGTTTGATAATCTTGGATATTCTGACAATTAAAAAAAAAAAAAAAAAAAAAAAAAAAACCAGCAAGGAAGCAAATACAATATACGTTAACAACAAAAATATTACTCCGTAGGGAAACATCCTTATTGTGACAGCAGACAAACAGATAACCCAGGTGAAAACAAGACCAATGGCATAACGTTTGGATGTAACCAGCTCTTTGTACATATTGCAAGTGTAAGATAACAGCAAGGTATCGATCTGCAGTGACAACTGTTAACGCAATAAATGATATAACCGCAAGAGTTGTTCCACTGATAATGTAAACCTTTCCAAAGAAACAAAAGGGTGTGGTATCTCGGATATACTCGAACAATGTATACAGGCTAAAGGAAGGTAGAGCTATAACGCTAGAACAGAAATCAGAAATGGCTAAGCCCAGAAGCAGTATGTTCGAAGGTGTTTATAGACGAGGCGTTTTTAATATAGTGTATACTACGACCATGTTGCTGAAATAAGCTAGAATAGCTATCATGCCGTTGACGACAAAACTAGATAACAAAAAGATATCATAATAGTGAGTTCATGAAAACGTACTGAAAATATGTCCTCAATGGAGGGCACAGTGAAGTCCAGTTCATGGTTTCGTAATCGTACTTCGTTATGTTATCGCATAAAAATTATTTCAGTAGATTAAAGTACAGACCACATGCAAGTAACGAATGCGAAGAAAGAATATTTAAAATGCTTGCGCTTGTTCTAAGTATTTAAATGAAACAGTATCTAAGCCAAAGAATCCCTCTTGAACGCACTCATTCAGTTCGTAAAATTTAATGGAATAGTCAATTACCAGTACAGTCAGTGTCTAAGTAATCAAGATCTAAAGGCGTCTTAAAGTAAAAGCAGCGATTTTTAAATACTGCACTAGTTAATTTTTTTTCAAAATGCACGAGAACCCATTTGATTTTCTTTGAAAATGAACATCTAGATTCTTTTTTGAACAAACATTTTCTGATTTTTTTTTTTTTTTTTTTGCACAGTGATTTAAAAAAACTAGTAGCAGACTAATCACAATCGAGATTGATTGATGACCATATTATTACGTAAGAAAACCTTTGCTGAAGGCACAAGATGCACAAATTTCTATAATTTTTAAAAATTCATATTTTCCCGATTTTCGGACTTACTTCCTTCAAGCTTCATGATCACGGTTTTATACTACTTTCAGTTTACATTTTCTTCCCAGTTATGTCAATTTCTTCTATTCTCTGAGTTTTGGAATCACACAAAAGAAACAAAGCGGAAGGAATCAATCTCTAAACTGAGCTCGAAACGACGTCACAAAACCAATCAAGGTGATAAAAAGAAAAGAAACTTGAACCTTTTAAAGGACTAATGATTCAAATGCAAACACTTTTTAAAAAATGAGGTATATTAGTTAAAGAAAAACTGAATGACCCTTACTTAAATTATTGAGAAAAGAGAAAACTAATGAATACTTGAGTTGATTTTGTTGCTAACGAACATCAAGCTGATATGTTGTTCATTGTCACGACTGGTTTTTTTTTTTTTTCGTATCGGGTTTTCCGGTTTTCCTCCCTAGTCCAAGTAAAAATCAACATGTCATTTGAATGTTGTGCATCGTAAATAACACCTACAGTGGTAGTGCGTGTGAAGGGTACCTCATGGAAAAGCTCCTAGTACGGGGAAAGTGTTGTGAAATATTATTATTTATATATAAAGCATTCTGAGAAGACCAAAACCACAGTCAGAATTGGACACTGGTTTCCACCTCAGCCGCCAGTCCCACAGCCCCACAGCCACAATCAAAGTAATCTAAAAGATTCAAAAAGTTTGGGTTAGAGGCCACGTTTTTTTGAAATAGGTGTATTTATAATGTAGAGGAAACACTGGTTTATAATATTTTTTTAACAGACGCCTCAGCGCTATCAATTCAACTATAGTGTTGAAATTAGTCCAAATTCCTATTTAGTTGTTCTTCATAACTATCTCGCTTACAACCTGTGACGTCATAGTGAAATAGGGCAATTGTTTAGGAGTAGACTTCAAATCCGTTCACGAGTTTATTCGGAGGATATATGAATATATTTTCTTGTCTGTGAGAAAAGAAGTTAATCAGCCACCAAAGAGAGGAATTGTTTTTCAAGCTTAATGGAGGATGGCGGCTTTAAAGACATTATTAAGGTTTCGGTTGCGACTTGACGATTATTTTTTCGTTCGTAGGAATATTTTTTATACTGCAATTGTGTTTCAATTAAATCAAGTAATAATAATAATAATAATAATAATAATAATAATAATAATCTTTATTTCCATTTCCATTTTAAAAAATATTTACATATATTAGTGCATTTTTTCTGATTTAGTTTTATTTTACATTATATCTCTTGAAAAAAATGCTTTACATTCAAGGAAATGACTAGAGGCTAAAGGAACGGTAAGATTTTCAAAGTTGATGCTAGGCAATTTTAGTTATAATTTTATTCAGTAGCTTCAGACAGTAACACACACACACACAAATAGCAGCAGCAAAGCGAAGGTGACAAATGTGAACGGCAAAGCGACAAGACATAACAAGAACAAGAAATAAAGAGGAAGACGAATATTGAAAATGAAATAATTTAGTTTTGATTTCCACAGGACGAATTTTGTTTGGTCAAAAGATATTGTTTGACTCTTTTTTTGAAACAGTTTGTAGACATTTGTTTGAATTCAGGGGGTAGATCCTGCCAAACAATCGTTGCTATTGAAAGAAAAGTTTGTCTGCCGGTGATAGTAAGTGTATCCCAATAGAAAGCGACTCATCAAAATTTTTTTTCTGAAAATTGGTTGTGAATATGACGATGGATTGACTACAAAGAAAAAAAGCATTTCGTGTTTTGGACATTTAACAGATTGAAAATACAATGCATTACCATAGGCTCTAAGGTTGTGATATTTTTAACATAAAAACTATTTACGAAAGTTTTTATGGATATTTAAAGGGCTTTGGCATAGTTACTATGGTTTTGAGTCAGTAGAAAGTAGTAGAGGTTAATTAATCTTTGGAGATTGAAAATAAAAAAGTTTTAGGAAGCTGTTTTTCTAAAAATAACAATGAAACTACAGAAGCTGACACGTGAGAATAAGGTATCGTAACGGTGATGTTGTAGAATAATTCAGTTTCCACGCAAATAGTATGTAAATCAGAATATCATTACGAAAACAAAACGACGTTCTGACGATGAGACAGAAAATAAAAATATTTTGAGCACTTCCCTGTTATTTACCGTTAACTCCTAGCACAGGTAGCCCAAGCTTGATTTCTGTGGTGTCATGTTATAAGGAAATGCATGGGGATTCTTCAAAAATTTCAATAAAATCATTGAAACGTGAAATAAAGCCTCAAAAATTTGCCTCATCATTGAGAAATAGCACTTCTTTCGCTTTGCATGGTAATTTTTTGAATTTAGCCCGTTCTAAAAAATGACCACACACAGCGAAAGAAATTGTAAAATGCAAGAGCTTTTCAAGTGCCCTTGAAAACGTGAATTAAATTCAAGGAGTTTAAGGAGTAGCACGAACCCTGTGTACTCCTAGACAATTCGATTGCAAATTAACTAACGTGAATAAGGTCGTATAATGGAAAACTATATTTTCGACATGTTGATAGCTGCATTACCACAAACTTTATCTATCTTAATACCATTTTACTTAGAAGTTATATAAAATAATTGTATGCAATTGTACATTACAATTCGGCCAATTTCTCGACCTTTTTCAGTTAACTCGGCGTGGTAGCTTTTCGTTCGGCACTGCATGGGAAAGTAAGAAAAACTGTTAAAGCCGGAAACATTGAATGTTTTGAAAGCCAACGATGAGCTGTGGTTGCGTTGGAATAGGCCATTTGCATGATGACATCATTTTGCTACCAATACCAAATGCTTCACGAAATTTGTATTCGAATTTTTATTCCCTTATGAGTACGTACAATAAGAAAGTATATGTTTGAACAGTGAACAATATATATTGCACAATTGATTCTGATGGTGGTAGTTAATGACGTTTACACGGTTTATTCTTTCAAAACACTGTAAAGTTTTGAACATTTTTAGACGATCTATGTTCAATAGGAGGACACTGAGCCAATAGTAAATCTATGAGCGATTTTTTTTACAGTAAAATGATAACAAAAACGACTAAAAACAAGGAAAAAAGTTTAAAAGAAAAACGGTTTCAAGAACACTGGCTCCCTGCGCGAGCGATGCGTCATTCTTTGTGACGGTCCTCTTATTGATCATAGCTGTTACCCAATTAGATTGCGAGAATACGCTCCGTTATTGTAAAATTAGCAAATAGAGGACCCTTTCCTATGGTCAGTACTCTTATCGAACATGGAATGGCCTCATTATATGATCCAAACTGAAGTGGAACCACGAGCGCATCGTTCTTACTTTCTTCTTTGCGACTAAGAGCCTTGGAATGGATCATGCATGCTTATAGAAGTTTGAACACCATCCCGAAAATTCCGAAGCAAATTGAGATCCAGGCTAGCCCGTTGTTGAAAGTTAACCTGCCTATTCGAAAACCACAATGTGTCTGATTAGCAAAGATTAAGAACTCATTCATGTTGGAACGGATTTTTAAGGGGTGACCTGGACGCCACGCGGTGCTTGATATGAAGTTGAGCTGTTCCAGCATATTACCACATTTACTCGTGAGTGATGCCGCACAGATCGACGGATATAAGAACGGGTAAAGAGCAAAAGCCAAGAAAGCGATGTGGAAGACCCAGAATTGAAATTCATTCTGTTGGTTAGGAAGGGAATCAACAGACTTGAAACCTAAGGCGACGTCCACGATAAACGCCATACCAAATGCGAACCAGTGAATTACGAACCAAAACTTTAACCCCCGAACGGTACTGAAGATGTGATTGCAAAGCTCTTGGTAGATAGAAATAACTTCGTTAATGTCTCCTTCTCTAAGCTCTTTGATTTCATGAATACAAGCAGTTATTAGGGATTCCAAGGCGGAGATCATCACTGCAAAAATCCATAATGGTGCTCCAACGTAAAACCACACGACCAAGTTCTCTATTTTGAGCCAAATAACGAAGTGGTCTTTTGGTATGTATTTTTCGGCATGTCGCAGGTCACTTACAAGGAAAGTAATCCATATCGAAAAAGACAGCAAAATCTGAAAGTTAAGTTTAATCCACTGTTTTCGAGTTAGCAAATTATAGGCAAGTTTCAAAGGCACTGCTTTTTTCTGCTTAGGCAGTTTGCCCAAAATACAATGAGCTATCAAGATATAGCCAGAGAACTGAGCAAAACTGAACAGTGCACGCGAAAACAAAACAGGTCGAAAGATCTTCGCCCATTGTTTGCTAGTCTCATTAAATGCCATCATTCCGTAACACAAGAACGGACTTAGTTCATTAGCAGCATTTGGGGTTATAACAGCACAAAATCTGTACACGGCAATGTTTCCAATAAAGACATAGGTATTAATAGCAACTCCTATAACCATGAAAAATTTCTGAAAAACCTTGTAACGACAGACAGGCCATAGCCCAACTAACATTGTTAGTAGTATAAACGGTGCAGTCATGATTGTTCGTGTTTTTCTTCTTCTTTGGGAAACTACTGCAAATGCACGAGCACAAAGAAAATACGTGCCATTTTCTATGTCTACATCAATATCTTCAATCAGATCTACTTCAACTTCCTTTTGTTTAGCAGTTATTAAGGGCCCGTAAGGTTTTTTCCTTTGATCAGGTTCTATAATTGAGCAATCTGTTGACTCTGAAGATAAAAAGGGTTCGCATAGATTATCCATTATAGCAGATATCAATTTCTTTCCTTGATTATTCGACTCGGCTTCTTTAGTTGCCTGACTTACCCACACAGATTCTGAGAGTTTAGTCAGGGACTTTCTTGAATTTCGTGGGATTTTTGCGATGACAGCAAGCCACCTATCTACTTATGTGTTTACCATGCTTAAATAATAAGAACGATTTCGTTTTCGTTTTCGTTTAAGCATAGAAAATTCAAGTGATTGTAGCACTTTCAGTTGTTTGTGAGCACATTATCATTCATTTTGGCATACGAATATTCAAACGATATTTGACTGATTAATATTACTAAACGAAATAGATACAAAACCCACCCACCATACAACAAGCTGCATGTGACCACAAATCAGGGACGAAACCAATGGGAGCGGTTTTCGAAACTTGAAAAAAGGAAAAAAAAAAAAAAAAAAAAAAAAAAAGGAAAAAAAAATTCTAGAGATTCGAGAATATTTTAGGGCAAAATTAAACTGAAAGATATTTGGGTTTCAGCATCTATAACATGACTTTGATTGCGACTGTGAACTTTGAGAAACCTCAAGATATAGTGCAGATTACTTCAGATATGAAATTTTGAGACTACAAATCTTTGGGAAATTTTTGCAAATAAATGTTTGTACCTCAGCCTTATAACGAGGCTGTAAACGCATTATACGCGTTACTGGAATAAATTTGTTTGCAAAAATGTTTAGTTTCAAAATAAATAAATAAATAAATAAAAATATAAATAAATAAATAAATAAATAAATAAATAAATATAAATATATAAATAAATAAATATAAATATAAATAAATAAATAAATAAATAATAATAATTAAACAAAAAACAAAAAAAAAAACAACAACATTTGATAGCAAACTCCTTCTTACGACGAATAAAATAATTTATTAGCGTGATAAGAGACAGTGCACTTTTTTACTGATGCGGGAAACATCTTAAAAAAAAAAAAAAAAAGAAAAGAAAAAAAACGGTCCGTCCTGCCATGCAACGCAATCCCGATCTCCCCTGAAAAAATCAAAACCGACTCCTGTTTTTAGCTCGTTTGATGGGCCTTATTCACGCGGCAGCCATGTTGGATTGAACAATAGATTCCACCACGCGTAGCCTCATATTCAAGCGCTTGAGAATTAATTTATGCTGGGGAAACAAAGGTTTTTATTCTCATAAGAATAAACATGGCCGCCGTGTGATAAAGGTCCATTGTCACTGTTCTTTATTAAATTATAGTAACTAACATTGTTTCTCATTAGCTGATTCATAGAATACTAATAGGTCAACCATATGAATAAAAGCAATGTTGAAATTAGGCTCAAATAATTTATTATTGTATTGTTTTGGTTTTCAAAACCGTTCCTTTTCGTTCCTTTTCCCCTCTATCGCTAATAGACCAGAAAGTAATAGGTCACCGAACGCACACGAATTGATTAAAAACCTTATCTAAAAACGACGGAAGAAGAAAACCGACAAACATTTTAAAAATGTTAGTTCCATGTTACTTGATGGGAAACGTTTCTTGAAGAACTTGAGCAGCCTCTTGAGAATGAAGTTTTCCTATTCCAACGGCGGGTGCTGCGAGGACTTTTCGTCCAACATAGTTAAGCTGTATAAAACAATAAATCGTGTATATTAACAATTTGTATATGTAATAGGACTCCATGCTGTCCAATTAAGAAATAATTGGACGAGGAAAATTCCGAGGACTGACAAAATTGGATGAGGCCGTAGGCCGAGTCCAATTTGGCAGTCAGAGGAATTTTTCGAGTCTAAATATTAAAACTGGAAATGTAATCAGAAAGCTAGCATCTAATATTCAAAACCCCATATCAACAAGACCTGTCCAATTAAGAAAATAATTGGACAGTTACCTATATGGGATTAATGAGAAGCTGTATAATTAAGTATAGGTAATAGGACTGCATGCTGTCCAATTTGAAAATAATTGGATAAAAAAATTCCGACTGAAAAAATTGGAAGAGGCCGACTGGCCGAGTCCAGCTTGGCGGTCAGAGGAATTTTTTGAATTCAATTATTTTCAAATTGGACAGACATGTAGTTCTATTGCAGATTAATTATATCACCGCAAACTATATTAGACTGTTTCCATAAGCCATAGTTTTCCCTCTAAAGAACGCGGATGGAAACAATCCAAATTAATCTTTAATTTGGACAGGAGAGAGAATTTGAAAATAATACAATAGTTGCTTATATACGATTATAGAGTGATGATACAATTAATTAATGTATTAGCTTTTCCGAGGTTAAGAAAACACTGTGTCGAGTTGGCATGTGGTGCAATGTGAGTGTCTTTTAGGTAACACATTCCGCTTATTTCGTCTTCTAAAACAACCCAACTATTCTAATGGCCAACTTTGCTTGTCATGAAGAGGGTGTTTAAGCAGAAATCCGGCATTATCAATACCTGAATTCCAAGTATGTTCTTGAATCTTGGTGCTACGAATGTCCAAGCTCCCATGTTCCTGTGCTCCTCTTGGCTCCAGACAAATTCTTGTGACAGGGAAAGATAAGGGATACTTTAAAATCAGCTAGATTAGTCATACATTCATAGTCTCTTTCATGATTTTGAGAGACGCCAATCATAAAGTTCAAGGTCGAATGTGCTCAATTTTTATTTTAAAAAATCTTTCGAGCGAGGTAGTTCGAAGTGGGAAAACATTTACTCAAAACAATATAAAATGGACCTCGTCGTTTATGAAAATGACTGTAATTAAGAATATATATATATATATATTATATATATACACACTTATTTCAATAAAGTTAGTCACCTGAAAAACTACAAAGCTGAGACCGGCAAGGATTATGGGTAGATACATTTTACATGTTTCAACCGCTTGATAACTGTTGATGGACTTGAGATCTTCTACCAGTTACAAGTTCACCTCCTCTGAGCATCCTCAACTACTGCAGTTTGTGTCGAAACCTTTACTTGTTGAATATGAAATATTTCCCTTGATTTTCAGCGATCACAGCTTTCTAAGTTTTTGTTGACTAACTTTATTTAAATAAGTGTATATATTGATCGGTTCAAAATTAAATCGAACCTTTTGCTGCAGGGTATTTCTTCAGCTCGTCTTTAATGACATCAGCAGGAAATGGAGTAAGTGCCTAAAATGTGTAAGATAAGCGTCATTAAAAGCATTTCGTCCATACAACGGCAAGCTGATAACGAACACCGTGTAAGAATTTTATACATTCAAAATCAGTATTCTTGAAGATTCTTTATGCAAAAAATCTGATATCACGATGTAAATATGCTTATTATTATTAATAAGTGTCAACAATCATTTTCTGATTTAATATACTATGTCTAATTACACCACGATCATTAGAGGGCTGGGGCTTATTTAAGTTTTGGTGAATCCAACTGGGGGCTTGTTAGGGCAGTGGAGGGGGGGGTTATAACACGCAGAGAGCAAAATTGTGTTTGAAGGCATTTATGAAAGGATTCTACCTCGAGTCTAATAATGGCCGTATCTTTCGCCTTCAATTCATCTCGTCTTCTGGCCAACGCATAATAGTGTTTACCAGAACAAAACACTACACGACGAACATCCGTTCCATTTACAGATGGGTCACCCAGGACAGATAGGAAATGAGTTCCAGGTCCCATTTCACTAAGGTTAGACATCGCAGCCTGGTGGTAACAAATGAGCAAAGGGGTTACGAAGAAAACAAATTCTTTATTGAATGTAATGTTAATAGGCATGATGGACGACAGTATTTATCATTTATCAGTACGCACTACTACTGGTTAAAATAAACAGCCTAAGTTTCCAAATCAATATGCTCGTTCTTAAAACAGGAGCCATTAACAGAAAATATATGTCTGGGAATACCTACCGGCATTCTGAGAAGCATTTTAGGAGCGACCACCACAAGGGATTTCCTGAAGTTGCGAAGCATCTAAACAATAGAGCACAATACGTAAATAAAGTAAAGTTACTAGTAATGCGAATGCTATTTCTGGGGTAATTATGGCTACTGATACGGACTACTATTGCTACCACTACTGCTAATGGTCTAAAATGCCTCATAAATGCCTGCTAGTCTATTACTACCACTAAACAACTATACTGCTACTAGAGTGATTTTATTTAACCCGTGAAAAAATTATTATAGTACGCATAATAGTTAGTAGTATACTCTAAACCCATTGTTTTCTTTTGTTTGTTATCGATTAGCACTAACTAAATAGTCATTTTTCTTTCACGGGTTAAATAAAATCGCTCTATTGCTGCTGCTGTTGCTAGACTACTGCTACTGCTGCTGCTACTGCTACTGCTACTGCTGCTGCTACTACTGCTACTGCTACTGCTGCTGCTGCTATTGCTGCTGCTACTATTGCTGCTGCTACTGCTGCTGCTACTACTGCTGCAACTGCTACTGCAGCTGCTGCTGCTGCTGCTGCTGCTGCTACTGCTACTGGTACTGCTGGTACTGGTACTGCTGGTACTGGTACTGCTGGTACTGGTACTGCTGGTACTGGTACTGCTGGTACTGGTACTGCTGGTACTGGTACTGCTGGTACTGGTACTGCTGGTACTGGTACTGCTGGTACTGGTACTGCTGGTACTGGTACTGCTGGTACTGGTACTGCTGGTACTGGTACTGCTGGTACTGGTACTGCTGGTACTGGTACTTGTATTGATACTGGTACTACTGGTACTGGTACTGGTACTGGTACTGGTACTGGTACTGCTGGTACTGCTGGTACTGGTACTGGTGGTACTGGTACTGGTACTGCTAACACCATGCACTATATTTCATATTTCTTTGGCCGTTTATTAAGCCGTTTGGCTGACCCTACTAAAAGTTACAGTTATTGTATTACATTCTATATAAACCTGTTGTCTTAGAAGGTGAAAGTACTGTGCTGGTGTTGTGGGGTTCACAATATGCATATTGACATTATCACCATCCATAGCGTCCTCCTTACTATCAGTCAACTGAAACAAGAAACCAACCACCAATCAAACATAGAATAAAAATATACGTTTGAAGCCGAGACTCGACAGCATCTTGCCACTAAAAGGCTTCCAACCACCCAAAGGAAGGACTAAGAATAGTTACAGACTATAGAGCGTTCGCGCTTACGTAAGAAGGCAGCCATATTGTTGTAACAAACACTAGAAACTTTCTGCACAGTTTTTGCAAAAAATAGAGTTCAATTCCCGGAAGATAGAAAATGTATTGTTTTGGTACACCAACATGGCCGCTGTGACGTCACGTGAAAACGCTCTATATAGAATTAACACTCTGGCAGAACGAAATCTACATCATTATAGACATTTCATTAAGGACGTTCGTGGGCAATTTATGAAGCTATCAATGTTCTGATCTTGGCACACAGTTACTTCATCATGTAAGCCTCCCAAAGCTGAAAAAAATTGGGCCGCCATCTTTAAATTTTGGGCTACAATACGAGCAAAATCGAATTTTTTAAAGAAAGCAAACATTGACACAAAACATTTGCGAACCTGTAAAAATCTTTCGATACGACAAGAAGAGTGTTCTGGACCAGCACCATCATATCCATGAGGTAACAGCATAACCAGTCCACTTTGCATCAGCCATTTAGCTGAAAATTGAAACAGTATAAATAGCACTTTTATAATAATTCAAGCTTAAACTATTTTATCCGCTAAGTTTTGCAACGATGTATGAAATGATAGCTTTCATAGCTTCTACAAGCGTTAGGTTCCCGTGACTAGACGTAGGTTCTCCGAGGATTACAATTTGTGAAGGCTTCCAGGCATCTGAGCATGCTTAGCTTATGGTGGCTCCAAAAAGAGGTCGAAAATAACAGCGTGCAAGTGCCAAAGTGATTGCGCAAGTAATGACGTAATATCGAGGAGCAAACTGATATTCTAATGAGTAATAAGCTAATAGACCAGTTTCGAGTTCCAAATTACCGCTGTGTTCTTTAATTACAGACTCATTTGCTCTGGGTTAGCCTCGTATCAGTGTTTAAATATTTACAAATACCAACGGAAAAGTAAAGAATGCACAACTTCAACAATACAAACATTTTGAAACTCGACGGACCTTGACTGGAACACGTGAATATTCTGCACAAACTCGAGGCTAACCCTGTGCAAATGAGTCTGTAATCAAAAAAACACAGCGGTAATTTGGAATTCGAGGGGGGTCTATTTCAAGAATAAATTTATCTATCAGTAGTTTCTATTAAGGTTCTGAAAACTCACTTTCCCCAGACGAGATAAAAGTGTCAATTATTATTTGAGCACCGTTAAAGAAATCTCCAAACTGAGCTTCCCAAATTATAAGATGGTTTGGGTTTTGGATGCTCATTCCATACTCGAACCCCAAAACGGCTTCTTCTGATAAATGACTATTGCAAACCTGGAGATAGATAACAATGTAAGGCAATTATTTGTATTGAAAATGCGACATGGTGCCGGAGAAGAGCTTTATGACCAAAAAAAGTTATATCAGTGTCTTCAGAGTCGTAGCAAGGCTTCCAAATTAGACAAATGGCGGGCGGGCAGGGGTAGGGTGGGGAGACATTTTCCCCATAAACCCATTAGGAAATAGTGTCCAACAATTTTGAAAACAATTTTAGAATAAGCAGGAACAGAAGTTTTGGAGCTTAAAAATGCCAAATGTTCCCTTGCTAACTAAGAAATAACGGCTAAAAAGCCGAAAAATGTGTATACTTGTAACCACAACATCCACTAACAAACCTCTAAGAATCCAGTTTGGTTTTCTTTGATGTTATTGATAGGAATGTATATCTCGTCTGTTTTCTGATCTACAAACATAGCATGTCTGTGACTAAATGTGCCTCGCCCAACGTCTTGCCCACTCAGACGAACATTAAAGCCTGAAACGCAAATACAGAATATTACACGGTGTCACAAAGATATGAAGTTTATTTCCGAGTGGTGAAAATATTTCACGAAGGGAACGTGTAGTCCTTTTTATTACATAGACAAATCCACACAAAAAAAGAAAACTTCATGCAACGCGCGTTAAATTCAAAGTGAGCGGGAAAACATAGGAAGTGACGTCATAGACATCTTCACGCGCGAGGATATGGAAAGTATGTCACTAAGGTCCCGGATGAAGTGTGTAGGAAAAATACGAGTGGCGTATTTTTCAGTAAGACACTAGTATCTATGTAATAAATAACAAATCTAGAGATGAGTGCCGCTTTTCTGGAAATCGAGAGTATCTTATAAGGGAAAAAGTATTTTTGAAAAGGTTCGGATACGACATTAGTAATCCAGCAAAAATCTTTAAATAAAGGAAGTCCAAATTTTTTTTGCCATCCAGTAACAATCACGTGTCAATCTATTGCAAAAGGCTGTATAATTTCTCTTCGTAGTTTTCTATTCTTACAGCGAGGTCACTGGAACAGTGAAAAACTTGTAGTTTTTAGTCACTTTTTAAATATACATACTTTAAATTATTCTTTGAACCACGGATGGGAAATAAGATAATCCCATTTGGACTTAATTTTTTCAGAGTCTTTTCTCTGTCACTTCTCGTTATCATTTATATTTATTCATTAATTGGATTCTATAAACTTAATCGAGAAAGTGAAAAACCATGCATCATTTACATAATTTTATTTATCAAAACCAAACATAATTACCTTGAAATATTAAACTTCCTATTGCCATTGCTTCAGCAGTTGCCCAATCAATAGCAGTTCCATCTTTCAGCTTATTTAGTCGAGCATCGATCTGAGTCTTCTTAAGGTGCGGATGAACGTTAAAATCTCCCGGTAATTCAACAGACTTTGAACCAATGTACATGAGAGTCTCCAACATCAAACCTTGAGAAAACAAGGTGGTTTAATCAGTAGGTCACGATACTGCCAAATCAATCGCATTCTGTGAGAGAAAGACCAAGCTCACGGTTTAGCAGTCATACGTAAACTGCTCTAAATAACAATGAAACCGTTCTCTTGTTCAAAAGTGTGGTGTAGGGATATTTTTACCGCTATAGAAACCAAAAAAGGTAGTTGTTGAAAATAGTATTTTTTTGAAGTATTTCAAAGTCAGAACAATATACCCTTACGAATGCATTGCGATGACATATACTGTATCTTATTTCGTTGTTCTACCTGTATCCCAAGATGTAACTTTATTATCATTGGCTTCAACCATCCCAGACCATAGTTTCTGTAGATGAAAAGGTTCCGGCTCAACAGCATCAATATGTTTATATTCGTCGTTGAGTATCGTGTTATAACCTGCCACATCCTCCTTGAGAACATCATGTGTTACAACACCTAGTTCCTCTAGATACTCAGCATAAGAGTCAGGAACACTCTTACGTCCACTAATGACGGAATACATGGATGGCTGAGTAAAGGAAGGGTCATCTAGCTCATTGTGTCCCCTGAAAGAATCAACATCATCATTATCATCGTGTTTGTGGTCATCGTCACTTCATATCATCTTATTTCTATCTAATAAGCACCATGATTTTATCTTTAATCGTTCTTGTTTTGGGTAGAACTTTATGACCAGTGGCTGATAAACTTGTGGACCTCAGTTGTTCCATGATCGGGGTGAAATTCAAAAAAGTTGGTTTTCGCAGAAGGAGGAAAACCGGAGAGCCCAGATAAAAACCCTCGAACCACAGGAGAGGACCAAAAGACAACTCTACTCACATACGACACCGAGTCTGGGAATCGAAACCGGTTCGCATTTGTTAGAGGCGAGCTAGCGCTCTTACCGCTACGCCAGCCGTGCTTCCCTTGAATGCCGTATCTTCACCAAACTGAAATTTAACTACTTTTCGTGATTCAATTTGCGTTTTGGAGACAATAGCATAAATTAACAACTAATTAGTTTAAAAAGTGAAACGGGGAGGAGGGAGGGAGGAATCGGTCACTTCATGACTTAATGTACCAGCTGAGCGATGAATGCTACGACAAATAATCCAACAATAAAGTTATTTACAAACCATCGTCTGTAGCAGTTTAGGTCTATCAGAACATCTTTTTTAAATTCCAACTTATATTCCAAAGCGAGTTTACAAGCTCTTGCAACTTCCTGTACACAAATAAAAAAAATGTAATTAATCTTGCATCTGAATCAAATAACCAAGAGGATTAATAGTAATAATAAAGTGTGAGGGCCTTCGGAAGCTGCTCGTTTGACTCTTTCTGTATTTAATTAACCTACTAAGCGCCTTGAGCATGGGACAAGTGCGCTATAGAAATAAAGTCTATTATTTATTTATTATTTAAAGGCGTATAGCTATTTAGAAATATATTGAGTACTTCACACTGAATACAGATAACTTTTCGTACGGTCAGCCGAAGGCAGCATTTTTTGCACATGACCAGATTAAAAACATAAGCAAATACAGCTTTTTCACACACGTGATAATGCAGCCATTTTCCATATTGGTGTACCAAACAACATAAACTTGCTGCACAATTTTTTGTATAAAAATATAGAGTTCAATTCCCGGAGACTAGACAATGTATTGTTTTGGTACACCAACATGGCCGATGTGACGTCACGTGAAAACGCTCTATAGCGACGGTTCCGTGTAAATAGTATGTACTGGGCAGGTGAAGATTTTGAATTTTTGAATTTTTTTCGATACCTTGCAAACGCAGCCTTAGATCTCTTTTTATTTTATAATAGAATTTTTTATAAAATACTTCATCTTATCTTCAGCGAAAAAAAAATTTGAAGCAAAATATCAAACCTCTGGGTAATCACCATTGACATGTAACACAGGACAATCAATCATCTTTGCAATGTCACTAGCATACAACGAGGACCTGAATAAAAATAACTAGGGATTAGCAAATGAAATGGCTTTTACCGTGCTCCGTTCAGTAATAAAGCACGCAGGAAGTGACGTAAGCAAAAAAAAAAAAAAAAAAGTGTGAGAAGAAACATGAGCCACAGGCGAGTGCTTCTTACTCTTATTGAGTGCTCACGGTGCTTCCTAAGTGCTTTATTACTAAATGGAGCACGGAAAAAGCTGTTTTATTCGTTTGATCATATAGCTACTAATTTTATTTTGGTATTAAATTTATTTACGCAGAAGGAAAGACGGTCGCAGGATCTAGCAGCATTTTGAGGGCGCGGATGGCGTCAGCACTGTCATCCTTTCACTAATAAAGCACAGTTTTTAACCAATCGGCGCGCGCGTACTAACCTAACTATATAATAAATCTAATTAGAGTGCATACAATATATGCGTAAAAAAGTACTAGCCTAACAAAATTGTACAAATTAGCAATGAGTTTTGTCGGTTTACGATCTATACTGAGCTCACTCATTTGGCCAAATCTGTGCAATTTCTTTCGTAGCACTCTGATTTAATGATTTATCAAGTTATGTGTTATCATGACTAAATAGAATATGATACTTATGTACAACGATTGTCATGAAACCCCACAAAAAATTTAAACACGAAAGTGATACATTGTTAGCGAAGAAGACATAATATATAATAAATGTTTGAGCTCCGATTGAGGACCTAAGGGAAAACCAAAGTGCAAGGATTAAAATGAAATGAAATCTCCTGGGGCTTAACAGTCACTGGAAAGCTAAAAATGAAAAATGGTATTTTGTATTGCATTACTGACCTTCCTCGGTGCGAGGGTGTTGTGAATCCTAATTGGTTGTTAACAATGAAATGAATAGTGCCACCAATATCATAATGAGGTAAACTTGACATTCCAAGAGTTTCTGATATAATACCCTATCGCGGGGGAAAAATATTGATGGTTTTTAACCATTCCCAAGAGAATTAAATAACAAAAGACACGGCGGCCATGTTGGATGATATAACAAAAGAGACTAATGACGAATCTTTCGTTAAATTCCTCCAAAATGGCGGCGGTGAAAACTATCAATTGTGTGCATGTGGCTACATATCAACTAATTTCATTACAATATCAAATTTGAATGGTTGAGGTTAAGTTTATGGACAACTGGATTGGGTAGTTTTATGTACAAAGTACACACACGGTACACTGTACTTATGATTCGAGAGCCTGGATGTTTCAGCTTTCAGGCGTGGCTTAAGGAGCTACCACCAAAAGGCTCTGCAAGTACTTACAAGAATGAAGGCTGCAGAACATTAAAGACAGTCTGCGTCAAATATAGCAAGGAATGATCAGTAGAAAAGCCCCTTCTGTTGTAATTAGTTTATCTTTCATCTCCTCGTAAGTTGTTTATTTTATTTAGTCTTTGATTTGACTCGAGATAAAAGAAGGCTAAATGAAAGATGAATGCCTATAGATTATCAAAATAGTTATAGAAATTGTCTTTAAATACATTGAATTTTTATTTATTTATTTTATTTTTTGAGATGTGGCTGGTTGCAATCGCTGAGGCAAAATAATAATCATGTATAACTGTAACACGGGATTAATGATAACCTACCTGCCCAATAAATGATGCGTCTCCATGGGCTAGTACACAAAGAACCTTCAAAAGAAGAATTTCCACTCGAATATTAGTACTACAGCAGATGTGCGCTTCATACACTGCCTATTACCCGTTCCGGAGCTGGAAAACGCCTTGCGACATTTTTAAGGGGACGTTTTATTACTCATACGAAATCTTTTTTGCTTGCTGATAGTGATAAGTGACAGGAAAGTGATTAGGAAACTTTAATTGTCGTGTTCATTTTCAAATTTATTTCGTTTTTTGATGCATAAAATATCAACTGAGTGACAAAGAGTAACTCAAACAGCCCCACAATGCAACGCATTTCCACAACTCTAGAATGGCTAATAAAGTAACCGGCATCTTAAAAAAGAGTGATTTATATTTGATTTCTTTGGCAGACAGAAGAAGCAAAAACTCACCATTTTCCATACATCGGTTCACTCTTCAAACACAAAGCATTCAGTCGAGGTTGCAAGGTTCAAATTTGAATAATCCTTTGAAAATACCCTGGCACGTCGCTTGAGCGCTTTGTGAACCAGTGAACCAATGTATGGAAAATGGTGAATACTATTGATTTTTTTGTGTGTTGCTTTGCCTCATAAAAAAAATTGTACCAATAAGAACTATGTACCTTGGGGTTAGTGTCATCCTCACTATAGTCGTTCCATTTGTATGTCATTTGTTTACCCCTGGCTTTACCTATAGCAACTGGGCTATTAGCTTCTAAATGAGAGGGATTAGGTATCATCGTCACGTGCAAGGGAGATTCTTCACCAAGTTCAATATCAACAGAATTTGCTGCAAGATTCAATTTAAAAAATACGTAAGCATATTGAACGAACGAACGAAGGGAACGGACGGACGGACGAACGAATATCAATTTCAGTCGAAGAAGATTGTCGGTTCCAAAACATGCATTACATTGAAGCTGAGATTGGAAGGTATTCTGGGAAATGACATGATTATCCTCTGATGTATTCATTTGAGAAACACAGTCGATATGAAACGTGATAAAAGCTGCTTTCTGCTTTCATTTTGGCCATAAGTTGAATCACTTGATACATCTAATTAACATAACTTCCCATGTACCATAGCGGTCCCAGCTTTTATGTTCTATGTTTTTGACCCTGACTTAGTATGACTTTGCAATTAATTATTGATGGGTTGCAAGTATCCCAAGAGAGTCAAAGGACAAAAACATGGCTAACATTTTTGCCATTAACAATAGATGCAAATGGGAAATCGCAACGTGCAATCGAAGAATTACTGATTATATATGTAAGAGGTCTTACACAAATGAGAAAGGACATCCCCAGAGGCTTTACTGCTAGAAGGGAGCTCTGAATTTCCCATCATCTGAAACAAATATTTACAAATAACTATTAATAAATAAAATATATTAAAAATATGTGCCCTGTCAACATTCTACTCAAAAGTCAGGATGTTGTTTGCAATACTTGTTGTGCAGTTTACTCTAGCGTTAGTTTAGAATTCATTCGTTAAATATTATTTTTCTAAGTACCTTTGAGAACATCATACGAATTGGATATTTCATTAAACCAGTTAATAAATTTAATCTTCCTCTGTGCGGCATTCCTATAACAACTTGTTCAAGACCACCTGAATGTAAATATATTGATAACTGTTATTAATAAATAATAGCCTAAACGTAATCTCAAAACAGAAAAAGACCCCGTAATATCATTTACTAGGTTGCCTTTGGTTGTTGGCCATGCACCTAGTGCATATTAGTAAAGGTCAGAATATCATTTTTTGTTAGTTAAGACCTTAATATTTACTATTTAGCTTATTTGGGGAAATCTTTCTGCTATCTGATCCTCATTGTTTAATTGGTTACCATGTAAATGTAATTTCACATGTGGTTCAAAATATGTTAAAATACACTTCAGCCAGTCAGATTGCAGAAATCAGCAGTCAAATTGCAGAAATTTCTTAGGACATATCATATTATTGAGTGAAAATATTCAACCATTAACATCCCTCACTTTTTGATAGCTTTATTAGCAATACCTAATAAAAAAATTTAAAAATGGAGCAAAATACCCTTCAAATTTATTACTAAATATTTTATGCCTGAATTTATTTAATGTAAATCAAACTTACCCTTTGAAGCTTGTAGAAAGAGCTCATCAAAAAATACCATCATGCTTTCCGCTCCCTCACCACCATATCTTTTAACCGTTGGAAACTTCTTAGCGAGAAAATTATCAAATACCTGTTGATCAAAAAGATGAAAATGCTTTTAAAGGCTGTAGCATTTTCGCTCATGCAAGTCAATATCTAGGTTACCTCAGGAATGTCTATATGTCTGTATTGTTACCTTGTACATACCTGGGATCTTAATAAAAGTTTTGCTAAATGTTTTTGTCTCACACTGTCTAGACCCCAGTGTATGCTCTGTTCAACGAGGTCTGCAAACCATAGCTTCTCTTTTTCATTCTGAAAACAAATGAGTCAATAAAATGTAAATCAATTTTAGCATAAAATTTCCCAAACAGATATCTAGGAAGGCAGGCTGGCAGGCAGGGCAGGCAGGGCAGGCAGGGCAGGCAGATACAGTACAATCAAATACAGACAACAGGAAATATGTAGATATAAGCCCACAAAATGAGGGGATTTGAATAAACAAACAAGCAATATTTTTTGAGAATAAAATGTTGAAGGAGGATGCAAATGTATACAGGGAGCTAAAGAAAATAAGCAAATTGAGGAATTCTGTAAGCCAGAGGAAGTGAAGGAATTTTGAACAGGTGCTTTTGGGAAAAAGGAAAAAGTTACGACAAACAAGCAGATTGTAATAATGATGACGATCAACACATCTATCATTATTTCACCACAGTTCTACCCATTCAATATTCACACTTATTACATATAGTACAGTGGCTTGATGAACCCAACAAAAATGACCGCTCGCCAACAGGATTGGCTTCATAGCTCAGTTGGTAGAGCATCGCACCGGTATCACGAAGGTCATGGGTTCGATTCCAGTTGAAGCTTGAAATCATTTTTTCAAGTCTTTCTTTACAGCGTTCGCTTAGATCGCTCATTCACTGTGATGATCAACAAATCTATCAGATTGTGAAAAAAGGACAAAAAAGCAAAATTGCAATTCACAGAGCAAGCATGGGGTGACACCCCACAGACATACTGTATATAGTTTCTGCATGATCAGTAAAGACATGTACAAAATTAATATTCATTACATAATATTATAAACTTTTGGCCTTAGGCAAGGATAACTACATTCATACCTGTAAATGACTTAATTCCACTGATAATGCACCACAATAGGCTTTTTCCAAGTGCTTTAATATATCTCCATAAGTTGCCTCCTCTAGCTTATCAACATGCATAAGACCTGAGATCAAACAAACATATTCTTGATACCCACTTTGATTATGAGGTAGAGCTCCTTCCACATACATGCACTCAGGGAAAGACAAGAGTATGTGAAGTGGAAATTAAAGGAGGAAATGGGATAGTGGAGATCTACATTATGCCAGACATCGCAACAGAGAAATCAATCAATAGATTTATATCAGTAAAATAAATTATATTACATGCTCCCGGGGGGGGGCCTCCGGGAAAAAAGTATCGGGGATGCTCGTCGGAAATTTTCAAAAAGAACGGAAGTTCTAAAAGATACCGGAAGTGTTTAAAAATGGGCGTGGCTGAATGATTTTTAACCCCTAAGAGATACCACAACAAATAATATTAAATCAATATAAAAAGCGCCTAGGATAAGCCATAACAGTGTGCGCTTCCCTCCTTTTCGGACACCCTAAGAGATACCGGAAAATGCTTACTTTCAAAAATTCGCATTTAACACCCTAAAAGATACTAAATCGCGAATTTTTACCCCTAAAAGATACGACGAGCATTCCCAATACTTTTTTCCCGGAGTCCCCCCCCAGGAGTATGTTTACATACTTTGATTGATAGTATTGCCTGATTTAATGTGACTGTTGTCATGATCATTGAGTAACAATTATGAAAACAGTGGTAATTTATAACTAGACATTTTCCAAATAATTATAAAATAAACACAATCATGAAATTGTCCATAAAACAATATATTGAAACTCATAATCAACAATTAGACCTGCAGCCCAAATGGCCTATGCATGAGTGAATATAGCCCATGAGGGTTATGTTATAATTTATATATGTTGTAGTAGTCATAGTAATACACCTACTGTACTATACCACTGCTACTAATGGCTACTATGACTACTACAACTACTTTGACTACTATTGTTATGGCTACTATGGTTACAATGGCTACTCAATTACTACGAGTCCAATTTGGCAGTCAGAGGAATTTTTTGAGTCTAATTATTTCTTGATTGGAAAGCATGAAATCCCATTACCTATTAATTATATAGCTGCCTGATTAATTCCATGTCAACAAGACCTGTCCAATTAAGAAAATAATTGGACAGTTACCTATATGGGATGAATGAGAAGCTGTATAATTAGCAGGTTAATTAATACTACTGCAATAATACTATCCACACATGCTTAGTACAGTTGAATCTTACCAGTTAACTTCACTTTTGAGTTGAGGTTAACATTGTGAAGTCCATAATGATCTAGGTTAAGCTCTGTCAGTTCACTCCTTTAATAAAATAAATATGAAAATAAAAAAGACTGAATTATGATAACAGGTCTGTAGATCAAATAGTTCCTTGTTGGTTGTTGTTAAATTCATAATAGTTTGTTTTATCAACCATAAATTTTAATAACTATAATCCGAGCTTTCGGCTTACTTGGCCATCCTCAGGGAAATGAAAAACGTTACAATTGACAAAGAAAATGCAATCAAACCATGGCATATGTGCGCACGCATAAATCAAACAAAATTGTGTGAGCTTAGAAAAAACAAAATAAATAAATAAATAAATATAAATAAATAAATGATTATGATTTTGATTATGTAGATTATTAGTAATGTAAAAAAAAAAAAAAAAAAATCTGCCGTTGATACAATAATGTATGTACAGTGCATTTGTATGTTGCCACATAATTATTTCAAGATTGAAACCTACTTTTGAAAAGGTTTGTAAAGGTTATTACAGTACATTGAAAAAAAACATGAATTAATTTACCCGACTGGAGCGACCATACACATCACATGTGACCTTTATACGCAATACAATTCTCTAAATAGTGTTCATACAATGGAACATTTCTTCAAATGAAAATCACTGCAATCCACTAAAATGAATATCATTCCTCATTTGCATGAAACACACTGACAGTCTGACTCTAAATGGTTTTGCTACAATACTGACTTAAAGAATTTCTAGATCCAGATTAAAACCATTAAAAAAAACCTCAAAAATGCCCAGGGGTTAATATTGTGCCCAAATGCTTGTAGAACATTATGTCAAGTAACCAACTTATTTACTATCATTGAATTTAAAATTACCTTTCATTATTTCTTCTCGCTACTGTATCAAGAGGATTAATGTTGGCCTTTTGGTGACCATGTTTTCTGTATGCTGTGATTAGCCTGAAGAGATTGGAATACTTGATTCTGTTGTGTATTATATCTACATCATCTGTTACAAATAATTATACAATATGTAATTAATATTTTATCACTGAAGACTAAGTGGATATCAGTGAATATTACTATAATTTTAGAATTAAACATAATAGAAAAAGTCAGGAAATTCAGGAAAATATATCATTGCTTCCCATTTAGTTATAATATGTTGCCCACTTTAACCAGTGAATATCATCTTATGATCACCCATAATTAATCAGTCATGCTCAACCAACCACAATCTAAAATTATACTAAGATATGTTGTATTATAAGTTTGATTGGGAGAGAGCCACCAAAATAATGAATATAAACCTTTATCATTTAATTCTGCAAAGAACGTGCATGATACGGGAAAAGATCATACATGAGATATGAGACTGTATCAGCACTGATCATCTGCTACTGATAAGGTACAATAGAGTTTAGAGAGAGATGGAGCGTTTCTTCACAGAATTCAATGATAAACAACTTATCAATATTGGCTCAGCATCTATGATACGGTTGTGCATTTTTACTTGTTACTTGTATTTTAAAATACAAAATACTCTGTAACTTGTAAAAATACATTTACACACAGCCGTATCACTGATGTTTAGCCGACTGATAACCTCTATGTATTGTGGGCTCACAATACCCCCTGTGATAGAAGATGTAAATATTTTTAAAATAAAATGATACATGTCAAAATAAACTTTGTTCAGAAACTTCATGAAATACAGTATGAGTGTTATTTCATTAAATGTCTGATGCGTTTTATGATAATTTTCTGACGTTTCCCATAATTTATGTTTGCCAATAATTCAAAATTGTAAAAAATATATACTGTACAGGAAACCCAACCATGTCAATTAATGCTGCTGAAATCTGATTTCAGATGTAATTAGATAATTGAAAGAAAAAATGGTTTTGAGGCTGAAAGCATTGCCTAGAGTTCAAGGGAGCTGGATTGTGTGGTTATGCTAAGAGGCGTATTGAAGTCCAGTGAAGGAATTTTTTAGTGATGAGTATTAATTTGACTGAACTAGATCAAGCAAAGCATTGACTGAGGGTTCTTCAGGGATGTGTGCTACATTTTTTTAGTAGGTGGGATACACTCAATTGAAGAATTGTTGTCAGGTTCAGAAACATAGAACATGAAAGCTGAGACAAATGGCACATGGGAAATGACATAATTATATTATAATTTATTCATTTGCACTGTCCATGCAGTCAGTTTAGAATGCCAAACGCGTTACTATTAAAAACAGTGGATGATGCCACGGGTTGCTGGTCACACATGCATCTAATTAACGTACTTCCCATGTGCCATTTCGGTCTCATACTGAAAGTTCTATGTTTCTGAACCCGACAACGATTCTTCAATTTTGAGTGTACTTCCCTACAATACTCACTCAATGTTGATGTAAATGAACTGAAACTTTACAGCTGATCCAAAGAGATGGATCCAAAGAAAAACGTAAGATACAAGTAGGAACATTTATTTTTACGATTTTTGAGTTATATTTTTAAGTAAATGTGCATATTTATAATGTTAGTCAAATACATGTACTGTACATTCTTAGTAAATCAAAACTAAAAGTGTGCCAATGGGCTACCCGTGAATCCGACAAGAGAGAAATGTTCTGATATCCTCAACCAACATGACAGTTATAACGCATAACATGCACAAGAATTTGATCTGAGCTTTGCACATTGAGGTTCATTCTACTCTGCCAATTTTTAAAATTTAATTGAATCAGTATTGAAGGTTAACTATTACTCAATAGTTGGCGAAAAAAGCAAAATCTTAAGCGGCCACCCTCCATTGATTATGAGTGGATCGAAGCCAGACAAGGTCAAGGTGTCCGCTCTCTTAAAAAAGACACATGTACCACTGTACTAGACCTAGTATCACCAACATATTTGACCAACATTGTCAAAAAAAACCCTCTAATTAATCGAGGATTGAATATGAAATTCAAATTAATCTATCTCGATAAAAAGGTCGTTCAAATAAATGAGAAAAGTGGAACACAAAAACGTGTTATTTCATTTCTAGCACACTTCGTTTTATAATTTTAAGCTAGGGGAATATAATAAAGCTTAATCATCTTCGATCTTACCTCCAAACACAATTTTCTTTTTCGGACGATATCCATAACAACCACCACCAGCATGGTACGTGCATTTTGCCGTCCGAAATATCCTATGAAAGTTATTAGAACACTTCAGACTACCCACTCTTAACATCTTCCAATGCACATGTATTAATTTAGTCTGCGCTTGTCTGCGTTCAAATAAAAGTAATCTCGTACCCAGATCCTGCGTTTCTTCTGACCTGCGGCGAAGAACGAGGCCTCTGGGCACGAGATTAATTGGCCTCTGGCATATTCCATTTTTTGAGTCCAGGATTTCTAATAATAAAGAAAAGGTTCCCGATTTATAGTTTTTATTTTGATCGGAAGTAAACACAGAACTCTGTTTGAAAGCATGATTTTCATTGATTATATTTTGAAATATAATAAAACTTCATGCCGGAAAATTGCGCATGCGCCAAAAATGGATTTTTTTTCACTGCAGGCCAGAAGAAACGCAGGATCTGGGTACGAGATTGAAATAAAAGATGCATGAGTGATTGGAATAGTAGCATTCTCGCTAGCGTTCCTCTCTTGTCCACCCATAAGATGCGGATACAATAACACAGGGAGCCCATTCCGAGGTTGAGGGTGAAAATGGTTAAGTAGGTGTTGCAGTAGTGTCAATTGTTGGGCTGTCTTATAGGGGACGAAATACTGCAATGACAGCTTGAAACATTTTTCCCTTCACCTCGGAATGGCGAGAGCCACACAATATATGTTTTAAAGGTAGCTAAAAAAATAGCTATTTACTGAAAATGTCATTGATTCACATTTAGTGATATTCATTTTCATTAACCACTTATCACACGTACCATTTACCATAGTTAATATTAACCATGCATTTACTAATGACATTATATTCACAGGGCTGTCAACCCCCGAGATATTCAAATCTGGAGAATTGATAGGGAAGGGACACACGTCACATCGCGTCAAAAAGCGCGCGAAAAGACATCTTTCGCTTTGTAACATTTGATGTGATTGGTTTATTTCTGACTAATCAGATTATCGCTTATATTACAATGGCCTGCTTGCAAAAAAAGTTTATGAGGAACGTTTTGATTTTGTAAGCGATTTAAAATAACACAAACAACACAAAATAATCGGAATTTTATGGTTGTGAAAGTCTAGTCTCACAAGAAATGGTCAGCTTCGGGGATTATCCGGGAGATTTGAGACTCTAATCTGGAGACCGGGAGATACGGTCCAAAATCTGGAGACTCCCGGTTTATCCGGGAGAGTTGACAGCCCTGTATTCAGATCATTATTTAACTTACAGGACGATCATGATGGATTCAAAGCAATATCAAACAATGAGGACTTCATCAGCAAAGAGAAAACAGGTTTTTTTTTTTTTTTTTGACAAACTGATGCAAATTAGAATATTTTTTTTGTTGTTATGGATAGTTTAATAAGTGAGCAGGAAGTTTTATCAGGTTTTAGACCCGATAAAACACAATCCGTTAGTTTATTGAACGGCTTCAAAAAGTCATGAATAATTGATGAGCATTCAGAGTCCTTATTCGTGCCATGCTCTTGTGCTCTTTTGGTCATTTATACATTTTCAAAATCTTTATATAAAGATATTCATGTTGAACTATTATCAGGAGTAAAGATCCATGCACGTGATGGAACTGAAGGACCTGATTGGTCTAAATGCTCATTAATTATTCATGATGTTTTGAAATTATTATAACAATTGTATTATAATAATCCACCAGATTATAATACGAAATATTTCAAAATTAGTACTTTTATCATTTTCTAATCATCCATCATGACATTTTTGTTTTTACTGGTGGCCAGTGGTTTTATTAACTGTATATTGCCAGTAATTATAGTACTTTACGTAAGTTGACTGACATCATTTTCTCTCCCACGTACAAGTTGAAGCGCTGCCTTACGTATGTCTTCGATTCGCCAACAATAGATAATTGGATTGAGTAGCCCATTGCACAGTACAAGCGTATTGGCCACTTTAAACATAATACGCACCTCAAGAGACATATATCCCACTACCAAAAAGGAGAAAAAAGCAAGCCCCATTGTCACATAGGAAAATAAAAATGATCCGATCACATAGAACAAAGTGTTGACAGATTTCTTGTATCTGGGCATGTTTATAGACTGTTGTAGTGATTGCTGCTGGGCATGTATCTGTTGGGAATGCTTGCGGATCACTTGAGAGATTTTCCAAATAAAAAATAAGTTTAGAAAAACTGAAACTGAAAAAATCGCAACCCCCAAGTATATTATGGCTTTGATGAAAAACAACATTTTGGAAATGCTTAAAAGAATACCAAAGATCCACATGAAGATTAGAACGAGGACATATCTTTGAACTGTTATAAGTTCTGGGTATCTCAGGTTGAAGTGTACAGCCATGGAGCGGTCAGCAGCGACCACCGTCAAAGTGAAGAAAGAAATAGAAGTTAGCATCCAAGCACTGAACTGGAACCAGGCCCGTAGCTAGGGGGGTGTAGGGGGTGCGTTCGCACCCCCCACGCGAGCTAAAGGTCCGCTTTTTAAGCAAGTAAGATTTTGGCTGGTATGATATTTTCACGTAAAACTAAGTAAAAAAATTAATTTTACTTTAATAGTTTATCTATACCTATGCGTCCTATGGGACTTTTAAAAAATAAAGTATATGGTTGGTCCACTTTTTGTAAATTAGCACCCCCCAACAAAAGTCCTAGCTACGGGCCTGGGAACATTATCCCAACGACACAAAAAACTGGTTTATCCACCATATACTCAGCAACTATCGATACACATAAGCAGGGCTGCGAGAAAACACTTGCGCAAAGATCAGACAAGGCAAGACCGAGGATAAGTGTGTTTGAAGGTGTTCGTAGAGACGGCGTCTTCAGGATAGTGTAGATTACCACTGCGTTACTCACCGTCGCGAAGATAGCCACGACGATGTTGAAGACAAAAATAACTAATAAAAATATGCCATAGTTTGGTGGGTTTTCAAGAAAATAAGGTTCAAATTCTGTACATATTGATGTTTTGTTCTCCACTGAGATGTCAATCATGCCTGGTTGAGCTTCGCTAGATATTCTATCGAACTATGAGCTTTGATTTTCTCATAAACTCTACACGGCCTGTGGAACGTGTACTGCGCCCACCGTTTCTTTAAATCAGCACCTAGAAGGAAAATGACATTTAATAACATATAACATAAATATGTATGTGGGCGAAATATCGAATTGAAGTCATCCTTCAAAGTAGAGCTTAATACCCGGTTCACACCAACTAACCTTGTTTAGTCATCACTTTCTCTGTCTCACGACTTTCCTTGTTTGGCTGCCATTTTTAAACAGGATTAAAACTACCTTTTTGAGGTACTTTAGTTTATACAAGGTTTAAACTTTTTTTAGTCAGCTGCTAAGCGAGTTTGATTAAAGGTTTGGTGTGAACCGCGGGACATTAATAATATAAGAACAAGCGCATTACACAGAATTTTTCATTAAATAACGTATTTATTTTTTTATTTATTCAGTAATAACTGGGTATATCATATCCATCAAGTTGACTTAATAACATGGGCAAAACATAAGAAACACCTGTAAGACCTCTACTGATATTTACCAGCCCTTCGTATGACAAATTGTTTTTCTTTTCCTTTTCACCCTTCGTCGCCAAATATTTAAAATATTGAAAATTAATTTGTTTCAGCATTAAAACTAAAAATAGCCAGTGTGTATAAAAGCATGTCTCTGTGTATCCTCGTGAACCCATCAGTAAAAATTCTCTCGCGCACTCCTTGCCACTTGTCCTATATAATTTTCCTTTTTTTTTCTTTTTTTTTTCTTTTGATAGTCATTTGTTTGTTACGTAGTATATTGGCAATTCTTCAGATGATGACTTTTTCAGTATATGCAAACATTAGCTCATTCATAGTAAAATCTAAAATGTTATTTAACAAAGACTTCTGAATAGATGACGTCTACCTTTTGACGCATATGAAACTTAATATAAATTTCTCAGATTAAAAACTCCGAGTAGCAGGTGATATTGTAAGAGCAGCATTTTTGGTAGAGGGATCAGATTTCTTTTTTTCTTTTTCTTTTGAATATGACATTCTATTTTTCTTATGGACGTCTTATAGTCTTCCATGTTTTCATACTGAAAAAAAAAATACTATATAAATCTCTCAAACCGACTCTTTATATATATCTCTCAAACCCCTCAAACCGACCCTAACTAATTCGAACTGGTCAGAAGTGTGCTCCAGGGTCTTATATGGATTGTATAGTGGCTGCCAGAAGCTTCTTTTCATTGCTGTCAGTAAAAATCCTTGAGCTCCGCCTTTGCTGTTCTTGCGGTGGTGAATAGCGATAACAAATTTATCGGGTTTATACTTAGGTTTTGTTCCCTTAGATTTACTTTTCTTTGTGCATACAGAACAGCTACCTTGAACAAACTATGTATTATGTCAATGTCTGCCAAGCCTCACCAATTGTGTTGGGGATGTATTCTTTTACAAAGCTTAGTTTCTCGTTTGAAAAAAAATAGAACAAGTTTGCTGGGGATGGGGGAGATTCAAACTAGGCATAAAATTACGAGCTGCTCTTTTTCAACAGGCCACTGCTTCTTATTTTTATCCATCTTGCAAACGTTTGGTTAAAATAGTGACACTAAGGGAAAAACTTGCACTTGTTAAGCGAGCAGGTGGATGCTTGCCACGGAAGGTAATTCCGTGAAATGAACCCAAACTGACAGTATAAATATATATATTTTAAATAAAAGTCATAATGATTATACCAAAAAAATGTTTTGTTATATATTATTACAAATAGGGGTCAACGTACTTAACGTGTTCTTATTTTTGAAGTAGCTTTTCCATGGATTCTCGTTTTAATAGTCTTCCATCCTTTCACCTAAATTTTCAAAATTTCATTTTTCTTGCTTACTTTCTAAAATTCAAACTTCTAGTTCCTAACAAAATAGTACTAAACGTTACTGAATGAACAGAAACCCTGTACTTATTTATGAGATAAATATACGAATGCCCCTATCCCTTTTTTTTTTAGAGTAAAGGGTGTAATAAATGTTTCACGGTTTTGTGTGTGAAGCATCAAGTCATGCTTTACTCACGATGGGCTTCATGTATTTTTTTAGGATGGATGTGGCATTACCGTCATTAATATTTCTTATTATATATACAAATCTAGTCCATAATGAAATACATGCAAGGATAGTAGATTTTATCATATGCCCCGTATCTGCCCGTGCGCGCGCTCTTAAAAAACCTTCGGGAATATGGCGTAAGCAGGGCCGTACAAATCCGTACGGCCCTGCTCGAAATCGCGACCATATTTATTTTATTAATTTTCTTTTCGTGAGGGTCATATGTTAAAATGCTTATTGACTGAGTTAGGTCGGGCCGTACGAGAAAATATTTGGCTCTCGGTCATTTGTACGGCATCATCTCGAGCCAAATATTTTCCCGTAAGGCCCTCCCACTCAGTCAAAAAGTACATATTATCATAATTTTCCATGTTCGTTTCATAATTTCTGGTGTTCATCTTGACACGACTGGAATTCTCCTTTTTCTTTTACTTAAAAATATATATCTGTGATCTCCTAACGAAACTTCCCCGGCCAAACCATAGCATCGCTTGTCACGTATGAGAAAAGAATAGGCTTCAGTACAAGGTAAATAACGTGTGCTGAATTATATTACATCCCTGAGAATCACTATAGGAAGCGCCACACATTGAAACCTTTGTGTATGACAAGCAAAGTATCTCGGAAGTAGGCTATTGACTTCAGGAAATATTTTTATGTACGCCCGGGAACGCTTTCTGTTGCAACATACCAGTATTTTGCAAACTTCAGAATCGGTGCGGCAGGTGCGGTTTCTATATTTGCTAGCCAAAATGAATTACTAGGTAAAAAAACCTTTTGGTCATTGCTCTAGACAAACAATATTTTTATTTGAATATGAAAATAGTAGGTCTTCCTGTTGGCTTAAAGTGACGAAGAAACTGCATTGCTAGAATCAATATTGCTTTTCCTTTTTTCAAAATTTGTCTCCGTATCAATAATATGTCAACATAGATATTCCTGTTTAACATTCTAGTTACATACTCAATCTTACAGAATTTCAACTTTTGTAATGCAGTAACAAAGATTACACTTCATGGAACTGAAGTGCTCAAAGTCCAGCGAGTGAGTTTTATGATACGAAACAACGAGCGAACTGTATAAAGTACTCAATTCATGGTGTTTTCTGTTTATTTTATTCATACCGATATTTGCAAATTGGTTTGAATTAACAGTATTTCAGTTTAACTAAAAAATCATGCAATGGTTATTTTAATTCAGTAATTAACAACGCTGTTTTACAAGCATACATAAAAAAAATCTGAATAACTTTTTGACTTTCAATGCATCAACGAAATTATAACTTTTCAACTTCCGGTATCTGTCGGAATAATCATAGTCATAAATATGTCAATAGTCATAATACAAATAAAAAATAATAATATTCACTAGAGTGCAAACAATATAACCATGAAACTTTAGTAACACTAAATAGCACAATTTCATGCAAATTCTATTGTTTAATTAGCACTATTTTGTACTATTTAGTGAAATAGTGTTTCACGGATTTATTGTTTGCACTATTCTTAACATTATGTATAATTTATGGTTTCCATAAAGTAAGCTCATCACTAGTAGATGAGCTTGGCGTTAGGTGCTAGTTCGGTGGGATGAGAGTGGCTTGGCACATATTAATCGCGGTAACCATGGCAGCCCTGTCACAGCCCCGTTTTGAATTTTTTTCGTGGGACGTATTTTGTCCCTCTTTTTTTTTTCTCCTTCAAAAGTTGTTGCGGATACGTTTATGTTTAATCGCGAATATCTTGAAAACCACCACGGGGCACCTTTTTTTTTCAGATACAAATCATCATTAAATTTGAGTTTAAGAAATCGGAATGCCAAAACATTTTCATGGATATTAATTTTTACCGTATGCAGCACATTAGGGGAATATAATAACTATATTTCTCAATTTCTTAATCATGCACATATGCCTTTTGTTCATCATATGTATTTGCATTTTTTATAGTATCTCACGTTTACATACTTATAAACATTAGACACATCTAATCATTATGCAGGTCATATACAAGTAAATGTTTTGCAAAAAAGTACGAATAGCGACACGTATTTCTTCAACTCTTATACAGAATATGATTGGATTTAATACTCCATTAAACATTAAAATAGTTTCTGTTATTATAAACATCTCTTGCTTTGCCTCCCAGTCTTGGGAAATATTATATGCAACTAGCATCCCGACAAACGGAGCATAACACACCATAAACGCACCTATCACATAGTACATGGTGTTGACGGATTTCTTGTATCTAGGCATGTCTATAGACTGTTGTAATGATTGCTGTTGGGCTTGGATCTGTTGGGAATGCTTGCGGATGACTTGAGATATCTTAAAGAAGGAAATGACGTTCAATGCACACATTGAAACTGGAAAAATAACGTCAAAAAACAACAAAAGTTTGGTTTTATTTAGCATTCGGCCCAAACAGAACAAAATACTTCCAGCCCAAATTACCGCCAGTGCTTGACCATATCGTTTAGTGGTGATAAGCTCGTTGTATCGCAAGTGAAGGCGAACAGCCAAAAATCGATCGATCAACTGTGATTAAAGTGTAAGTGCTTAAAGAAACATAACCAAACAAAGAAAAGCTTGCTACGAAAGCTGTATCTGCAGACCGAAATAAGAGCGAATCTTGTCTCAAGTTGGCAATGCGTACTATGCAAAACGCTGGCTGCGAGAAAATGGCCACACCAAAGTCAGCGATTGCCAGACCAAGGATAAGAACATTAGCGGGTGTTTCTCGAAGAGACGATGTCCTGAAAAAGGTTAGGATGATCAAGCAGTTTAGAAACGTCGCTATAGTAGAAACCAGGCCGTTGATAACAATGGAGGAAATCAAAATGTTAATGTAATGTTTGTCAAGGGAACTTCGAGAAGAATTGGAATTGTTTACTGCCAATGGTAACGACGAACTCGTCGTCAAGTTGTTTTCCAGGAAATCATTTGAAACCATCTTTTAGTCAAAGGATTGATTTTGTATCTGGATAGCTTCTTTAGGATACCGAACTGTAGTTATTGCCGATTCTGCAACGATTTTCGACGCAAGTCTTCTAATCGGGTTAAAATAAAAACATCATGTAAGGAGATCTTGAAAGCTACTGGTTCTACTTTGCTTTGCAGAAAAAGCCCCTAACGTGTTAACCACAGGCAAAGCAATAAGTTGATTCCAAAAAATTGATTGGCCGATCTCCAAACGGAAACTGATTCATTAAGTGTACATTAACTTCAAACGGGTGTTACACTCCAACCTGTAGTTTTATTAATTTAAGTTTGAAATGTTAATTTTTTTAAAAAAATGGGCAAAGCAAAACTTATGGATAATAGATTCGGCAACTCTTGACAAACATCATTCCATTAAGATTTTAATCTCCTGTAAATATGCGAAATTACTATTTTTTCAAAAATAAAAGTGAAAATAGATAATCCAATACTTTTTTTAAAATTATATATTGTAAAACTTAGAGTTTTATTTTGATTTCAGCTGATCTTATAATAGGTACACAAGCCCAAAATTTTGAGCTCCAACAGTTTTGGGAATAAGTTGTCATACCTCATTAAATTGAAGCCATGCTCACGCAGTGCAGCGAGCCTTACCATAAGTACTAGTTCACATAAGCCATACAGGATGCCAAGCAAAAAAGATTGAGATTATCACATGTTAAGAGAATGATATGAGTTTCCATATTAATATCGCGAACGACCCTACACATTGAGGGTCGATAAAAATTATGACAAAATGTACGTACTAGTTTCGAGTTTGCCGTGAAGTGATATCGTAGCACTTCACTGATATGATTTTTGCACGGCTTTATACGGATGTTGACCCTAGATGTGTAATAAATAAAAATGGCATATGACATTTGGCATATCTTTTCATTGCCGAGATATTTCATATGAAAATTAAAAAACGATGACATCACAAGAAAAAAAAAAGCTAAATCATTTCTTTTGGGAAAGTTAAATAATACGAGTATTGAGAATATATTAAGCCAAAAATTAAAATTTTACCCTGCACGTATGACCAGCGATTCTGATTCGCCTCGTCAAGCATTAAGACTCTCTCGGGAAAACAAATTAAAACTAACAGTATTCCCTCGCGACCAGACATTAAGCAATTATTGGATGAGGTTGAGCATGATATCGTAAATTATCGAGACCGAGTCTGTGTTATCTGCCGAAGCCGAAGGCTGAGGCAGATAACACAGCCGAGGTTTTGATAATTTACGATATCATGCGATAACCGAATTCAATAATTGCTTTATTATACATTTTGTATACTGGAAAAACATTAACATAAACATTAAATTATAGAGACATGAAATATGAACGCCATGATGTCGCGTGAAAAACGCAAAATTTTTATTTGAAAATATTTCAATAATTCTTCACAAAATATATGAAAATAAGTTAATAAAGATTTGTTAAATAATTGTTTTTGTACATAATACTGAAGATAAATACAAATTCTGAATAAAAACGTTATGTAAACTGAGAAATTTATAAGTTATGTAAGCCTAAAGGATACGACAACAACAACAAAAATGTCGCCGGAGTGAATGAAACCTATAATAATTCAGATGCCAAAGTGAATGGCCTTAAAAATCTTATTAAAGTATCAGAAGTAAACAAGAAATGACATTCTCGTAAAAAGGAAGCTAAGGAAAAAACAACTTTAGCTCTAGCTATTGAAAGTGACGTTACAATTCACAAAATTATAGTTTTTTGAAATTTCTGAGTGGGAGTTGCTAACACTAAATTCTCCCATCAAAAATTCTTCTTGTGAAAGAGTAAATGTAGGCGATAAGTTAAGAGTTTCGCTACTTACAGCTATGCTAGTATCTACACTCGTAGAGTCAGTTCCAAGTGATGCAGCAGTGATGGTTTCTGACATTCTTCTTTTTGTGTTTATGTCTGTTTGACAGTAGCTCCTCAGGCTGCTCTCGCTTTTATGACCACTTACCGACATGATGTGGCGTGCTTCAAAACCAGCCCTATCCAGGATGGTTAGAGATGTAGCTCTAATAGAGTGATTGGTATACAGCTTTGAAAGTTTTGCTTCTTGAGAGATAACCTTCATTTTCTCTCCAAGCATCCGTTCACCAACTACCATGTTGTCATAACAAATCTCGTCAACACCAATTCTTGCGTTTTTCTTCGGTCTTTGGAACAAAAACTGGTTCTTTGGATTTAAGTGTTTAATATAAAGTTCTAACGAGGCAACAGGACAGTTCGGTCCGGGTTTTTCATACATAATTCCTCCTTCTAAACCGTCGTCGTCCTCTCTCCTGTTTTTTGTCAGCTCGTCGCCAGCTTTATACACATATCGAGATCCTTTGTCGTCTACGCTGAATGAGAAGTCTGAAATTTTTAACTCTCTGAGGTTTTGACGACCACGGCGGCAGAAAAACAGCATTATCTCAAAAAATACTTTGTTTTGCAGTGTTCTTGGGTCTTGTAAGCCAAAAACTCCACACTCATAGAGTTTTTTAAGATCATTTTCGAGGATTGGAGGTTTGTGTTGAATTTTGCCGAGTCCTTGTTTTTTAAGATCAACACACTGTGCTAGAAAAACTTTATTTGCCTCACCAAATTCTGGATCGTTTATGATGTCAGTTCCTTGGGTATTTTTGAAGTGTCTATTGAGTCCAAACCTTAAGCTGTGGAGAGAGCTTTTGGAATATAAATCGCCGTTGCTTTTTCTTGCTTCTGCGTAAAATGACTTCAACATTTCGGCTAACGATTTCTTCTCCTTTGGTTCTTGAAGTTTTTTCTCCTTTAGGTATTCGCTGAAGACTTTTACGCTCCCTTTTGTCGACCTTTTCGTATTTTTTGAATCTTTTTCTTCTAAGAGATTATTTATTTCTTCTTCGGAAAGCGAAGCAAAGCGTGAGGATGCCATCTCGATGGATAGATCTCAATGCCCTTGGCAAAGCTACCACAGCGTGACCTTGAATGAACTTGACATGATAAATGTATTATCTGTAGGAAAACCTACAGATAATACATTTATCATGTCGAGTTCACACGATATCAGGGATTGGCTGAGGGCTCTCGACCAATCAGAATTGAGGTACTTAGTAAAATGTATAATAATAAGGTACAATAATCTTTCACAAAACAGGTATTCTGTGAGATAAATATAAAACTCATCGTTCTTCAACTTTGTTTATCCCAAGGTGACAAAATTTTAAGATATCATTAGGACCAGAAATTCTTCAAAGGCGGTGATTGGTGCAGATAATCTCAGGACGACTACAAATTATACTCAGATTAATTATATGGCTACAGATGAATGCCAGTAAAGCCTTTCTGCTTAATGAAAATTTTTGCCGTTTTAATCAATTTTTTTCTGTAGTACTTAAAATCTAGATAATAACCGAACATCGATCAATAGCACTTTTAAGAGTCATCTGTGGCGTGTAATCATTTCTCAAGAGTTTAACACGAGCAGTTTTGTGATCTTCTAGTTTTTCAGTTCCCAACTAATGAGCTTTAAAATTCAATTAAAGGTCTCCAAAACTCGCAGGAGAAAAAAATAATTACTATAGCCTGAAAATCCGTGTTAAACTTAGTAAGATGTTGAAGTTTAGCAACATAAGAACATTTCAAATATCGAGCTTTCGTATGAAAACATTAGATGGTAAACAAAAGTTACATGCGGAAGGGTTCTTGCAAAATTCAATTTTTTTTTTCATAATTCACGTCTTCGCGAGTTTTGAACTCTTCCTCTTCCGACTCCATCGTCTTAGTAATTTTAACATGCTCTTTCCAGCTGTGATAATTATTTTTCTCTTATTAATTTAAAAGTACTTGATATAAACTTGAAAAGCAAGTAAGATGGACAGTAATTAATTTAAGACTTTTTTTAGACTATTTAATTTTGCACAAGAATTAACAAGTTTACTTTATGATTTACGGAAAATAACAAAGAGAAAGAAAAAAACAAATACGATGATTACATTAATTAATTGAGTGTGGAATGGTGGTGAAAATACTTCCGTATTATATACACTCTAGAATATGATTTGATTCTGTTTGGACAAGAGGAGTAAATAATTGATAAATTAAACGAAACTTACCTGTAAGTTGAAGTTTGATAGAGATTCTACCGTAGCATTTGCAGAAATGAGGTCACGTGAGATAGCAAGCATGCGTATCCGAGCTCAGTCTTTAAAGAATTTTGGGTGACTTTGAAAAGTACATATGGGGGCATACACTAATGCCCAGGGTGAATGGGTTTTAGGGAGGGATGTGACCTCCTCATTTCTGCAAATGCTACGGTAGAATCTCTATCAAACTTCAACTTACAGGTAAGTTTCGTTTAATTTATCAATTCTACCTCGCATTTGCATACAATCGGAGGTCACGTGAGATTTCAAAGCTCAAAGTCTCACAAAATTAGCCCTCACAACAGTAATAGCTACATGAATTTTATTTCTACTGAGATTCATGTATAATAATGTCAAAATGAAACCTTGTAACATAGGTAAAAGAACAATTAACAATAAATTTGTAACAGCAATATAGGACTAAGCCTGAATATTAATTGTTCGAGGAAGCCAACACTGCTTCTGCAAAGTTATTTGGCTTTACAACTGGTCTGTCATAGAATCGTGCAAATACTGACTCTGAACTCCAGCCAGCTGTGGTCATTATGTCTTCGATAGGAACATCTGCAGCTTTAGCTGCTGAAGTTGACGCTGACCGAGTACTATGACTTTTAAAAACGCTAGTGTCAATTCCAGCTGCTTTCATGGTTTGTTTAATCCACCTAGAGATAGAGTCTCTGGATGCTGGTCCATGAGGCTTGGCATGACAAATAAGCAGTTGACGAGAATCCTTCCTAAGGGAAGCAGTTCTTTCAATGTAAACATTCAACAGAGTAAGCACACAAAGTTTTTCATCTAAAGTGTAACGCTTGAAGACAATGGGAGTCAAGTGTCTGTTTTTCCCCCCAGTGTTTCTGGTCTGTTTTAGGCATGAAGTTATATTGAATGAAATTTCATTTGGCTGTACATTCATGTTATCTAAAGACAGTAACTGGAGTGTTTGTGTTCTTTGAGCGGATATAAGTACCATAATCATGACTAGCTTATGCGTGAGCAGTTTGAGAGATAGTTCTCTGGCTGTAGGGAATTTCTTCAAGTGAAGTAGCACTTGCTGTGGATCCCATGTGGCAATATATCGTGGCAATGCAGGTTTGAGGTTAAACAACCCTGACATAAATCTGGACACAACAGGATGGCTGCCCAGCTTCACCCCATCAATTTTGATGAAGCTTGATAAAGCACTTCTAGCTGTTCCTACTGCACTGTAACCCATAGATTTAGATAAATGACACAAAAACTGAAGGACATTTTGAAGGCTGGGCTGAAAACTATGAACATTATGCTCCTCGCAGAACTTGACCCATGCTGCAACATATGTCTGATATTGCTTACGAGTCCCTGTCCTCCAGGATTGAAGTATAATGTCAAGAGGTTCGCCTGTTACTCCTTGATTTGTAAGAGCTAACCTGATACAAGACAACCAGGAAGTTGCAGTTTGGGGTAAAGTGGATGTACCTCCTCTGGGCTGTGAGGCAGCATCAGTGTTTTTCGTTTGTTTGTTATCTTTATTGGTTGAGCTTGGAGCATTTGCAATAGCCTCGGATACCAGAACTGTGTTGTCCAATGAGGAATTATCAAGATTGCCATTACTTTGTCTAACTGTATTTTCTGAAGAACTTTCCCTATAAGGCTAAAAGGGGGAAAGCAGTATATTAGTTGATATTTTCCCCAGTCAATTGTAAATGCATCAATGGCTATGGCACCTGGGTCAGGTTTCCAGGCTACATATTTTTGGACTTTATGGTTAATGTGACAGAGTCAAAAGACACTATTTTGGACAGTAATTATTTAGTCATAAATCTATATTTTTAATTAGGAATGCCTCGTGTACACATAGGAATGTAATTCTTTAGTTAACTGTTTGCGTGGAAAATGCGTAAGCAAGAAATAATTTCCGTACGTAATTACATTACAGTGAGTCATGCCTAGGTTTGGCGCTTGTTTACGTAAGTTCGTGTTTGGGACATCCTGTTTGCGCCTAGGGCGTGCAACATTGCATAGGATGTGTAAGGTCTTAAGAATGCAGGTTTTCCCATAAAAGTAGGCCCAAACTAAGCTTAAATCAGTGTAGTAAAAGTTCTTGAAGACGTTGCACATATCAAGACAAGGAATTCTCTACGATGTAAAGGTATGAATCTTTGAAGCCTTTTACACTTATACCTAGGATAGATTTAGGACAAATCTATGTTAATATCGTTAACTAGTCGTTATATTTTATAGCTTAGATTTTCTACATATTTGTTAAGCATTCGTTTCATGTTGTAGTAATTCTAGTCGCATTAGCGCGTAATTTAGTACAAAGTTATTCACGCAGTAGTAATTTAGTAATCACGCTGAGTGTATCTTGTCTTTTAAACTCTTTAAAACGTTTACTATAGGATCGCTACCGCCTTACTCGCTTGTTTAACCTTTTTACTACGATAAATAGCCTTAACTGCGGGATAAAAGACCTTTTCTTTCCAACCTTTAATTTGTTCGCTACTTAAACTCTACACTCAAGGTCATTGTCGCGACCGCGTGTTCAGTAAACCGTGTAATTCTTAGTTTGTCATAAACAAAGGTTAAAATACTTACCTAAAGCCATAGTTAACCTCTAGTCAATTTTTCCTATTGCTTTTTCCATTGGTTTAGTTCATTTTAAACGGTTTACCGACTTGTACATTAAACTTTGCAACCTAGTAATTTTCACTCGCGTATTGTAAACACTGGTAATCAGTATGCAATATTCAAATTACCTGTGACGTAATTTACGTATTTCCGTTTCTATTTATATCTAGCAAAACTGTATTTTATTCATAACTTTTTAGCTATTAATTTAGATAAGCTACAAATTTATTTTATCTCATTGTAAATATTTTTCTTGTTTTCATTAGAGATATCCTGTAATCTCGTTCCCGTTTTTTTTCGAGTATTGTAAAGTTGTGTGAATTTTTCAATAAATTCTTTTGTCAAAACCACTTGCAATCTGATTCATAGCTGAGTGCCTTGCCGCCGGTTACATTAAGTCTAGAAGCAAACATGTCTATCTCCGGCATTCCCCAACATTTTGTGAGGTTTTGAAAAGAGTCTAGGTCAAGGGACCACTCAGTATTGCTGTCATTTTTCCGGCTGGCTTCATCTGCCTCAGTGTTAAGACAGCCAGGCAAGTGGGAGACAGACAGTTTTAAGCTTCTTTCTTTACACCATAGTATAATATCCCTTGTAATTTCATTACATTGTGGGGAATGAGTGCCTCCCATATGCTGGAGGTATGCGACTGCTGTGGTATTATCACATAGCACTTTTATAACCTTGTCATGCAACTGATGACATAGAGATTTAAGGCATAAAAACACTGCTTTCATCTCTAGAAAATTAATGTGGTTAAGTGATTCCTCTGGTGACCATCTTCCCCGTGCTATTAAGTCTGATCCTTCAATTATGCCACCCCAGCCTGAGAGTGAACTATCAGTTTTTAGGGTGAGCTCAGGTGGTTGTAAGACTAGTGGGCAAGGGAAGAGGTCACATTCCCTAATCCACCATTCTAGATCTTTCCTAGCAACGGGTGAGATGCTCATTTCACTATCTAGATTCCAATTATGTGATTTTAGTGCATTTGTTTTGTCATTCTCTAGGGACCTATAAAATAGGGGTCCATAGTACACTCCAGGGAATGAGGCAACCATAAGGCCTACTACAGAGGCAACTTCTCTTATAGGTACAAGTCCCTGATGTTTTAATAGTTTTGCACATGATTGTTTTAGCTTGTCAACTTTATCAGGAACCATAGATATATCCATAGTAGTCGAGTTAATAATGAATCCCAGGAATTTAACTTGCTGTGATGGTGTAATTATTGATTTGATGTCATGGACTGTAAAGCCCAATGAGCTAAGCAAGTTAGTTGCATCTTTAGTTTGATTATTAAGTTCCTGAGGGGTATCAGCTAACAAAAGAATGTCATCGATATATCCCACTAAATGGTTGCCCTTAACTCTAAGGGTAGCATAAACTGGTTTCATAAGCTTAGTGAATGACCTAGGGGCACTAGATAGCCCATTAGGTAAGCATGTAAATTCATATAATGTATTTTTAAAGTTAAATCTGAGGTACTTTCTGTGTTCAAATGCTATAGGCACTGAATAGTACGCATCCTTGAGATCAAGAACTGCCATCCATGACCCTTGTTTAACGAGTTGGGCAGCTGATTGTAAGGACTCCATTTTAAAATGCTCATAGGTTACATGTTCATTGAGTCTTTTTAGGTTTAGGATCAGCCTGTGTGATCCATCCTTTTTGGGTCTTGTGAATATGGTTGATATGAACTCATCTTCACAGTGAGTAGTTTCCACAATAACATTTTTATCTCGCAATTTAGCAATCTCTTTGTCTATAATTTGTTCCTCTCCTTTGGAGAAATGAATGCAGGGAGCTACTGTTTGATGAGGCTCTGAGTCAAAGGCTATACGATAGCCAGTTACGATCTCAAGTATGGTACTATCGGATGTTAGCAACCTCCAGGTGTCTATAAAATTAGCTATATTACCAGCTTTAAAATTTTTGTTGATAGTGCATGCACTTACCAGGTCGTTAGAGCTTTTTGTGTCTATTTTGACTGTTGTCGTTGTTTTGTGCTCTGTCTCTGACCTTCTTTCCTTTTCCAGGGTTTGTAGTCCTGGCCTCTGGAGTTTTTTGAATTCCTGTATTTGCTACCATGCGAATTACCATATGAATTGTTGCTACGGTAGTCTTTGGATTGGATTCTGGCACCAATTTTGTTCTGGTCACCAATATCTTTCAATTGTTTTTGGAGGTCATCTCCAAAAAGCATGTCAGAGAAGGGAATCTGTGAAGAGCACAGATAGGCATAATCCTTGCCTATGTCTGACTTCATAAACAATTTTCTCTGCACATTTATCTCATAGTTTGCATGTGAGAAGAGAGATAAGGCCTCTAAGCCCTTTTTCTTCATCTGCTGAAGTTGGTCGCCGCTCAGGTGCCCTGTCATGGACAGGTCAGTCATGCACATGACTGGTATCATTCCTTTCACTAGAGCTTGTTGAATTTTGTACATTTGTGCATCAGTTTTTCTAGTGTAATCTCTGAGCCTTCGCCAGATGCCTGGATTCACCCTAGTAGGCTTTGCATTTTGACAGTTTTCCGGCCTTTCTATGCGATCTAACTTGTCTTTTAATGCTTTATCCGACATACGATGTCGAAGCATTTTGTCAACTAGCTTAGCGAGCTGGTTATGTTGGAGCTTGGCCCCAGTTATGTCATCAGACTCGTACTCCTTTTGGAGTTCGGCTAGTGTTCCATCAATATCTGACTCACCAGATTCATGTTCGTGTTCAGATTCATCTGAGACATTGTTTTTACCAATGATCTCATTCATGATTTCCTCAGGGTCTCGATCATCCTCGCCATCAGGCGTGCTCGTGGAGCGGCCATCTTGGCGCCGTTTTTTGGCGGGACGATCTTCAGGGGCCGCTGAACGTTTTGCCGGCCCTTTGCCTTTTCCCTTCACGGAAGGGGTTCTTGAAGAGTCTTCTTGCAATTTTGTAGGATTTTCTTTGCCAATTAGATGTTCTGTAAGTTGATTAATCGCTGATGTTAAGCGGGTAAGTTGGTCGGTTGATGTATCGAGCGGCATGGCCGACTCCGAAGTTCCTTCACCACTGTCAACGGTCTTCTTGGAATGACTTTCCGGTCCCTTTCCTTCGTCTTCAGAATCTAGGCTGATGTTTTCAGCCATTTTTAAAACTATCTTGGGATAATTTTCGTCGAAAAGAAGCAATTTCAACTCCTCTAAGACAAATCGCGACTGTATGCTCGGACAACAACTCGCACTGAGCTCGGATACGCATGCTTGCTATCTCACGTGACCTCCGACTGTATGCAAATGCGAGGTAGAATTAAATCTTTAATTGCACTTTGTAGTGTTCCAATTAATTCCAATCGTTTTCACGTGTCGTCATCAATTTCCGGTCGCCATATTGGTGTACCTCGATAGCGTAACTATGCAAAAACATGTGTGTAACAATCATGCCATGACTAGCGAAGTGCTCTGAATAATATGGAATATGTTGCCGGCGAAAAGGAAAAAAAAGAGTTTAGCGAAAATTTATCTTCAATACCTCTATCTGAGTATGCCAAGAAGCTGGAAACTCGAGTGAAACGGCGTTATCTTGATAAAATTTCGTCGATTGGAATCGACCCCGTGTTAGTTGACAGCAACCTTTTTGAGCCGGACTGTTTACCTCCAGTAGAATCTACAGATCTGCTATTTTATCTCGTCCTAGAAACAAGTTTCTACACAAACCAACAGTTTAAAGCTTTTCGTAGTCTGGAAGCTTATAATCAGATGGTCTCCGGATTTATTGCAAGCGTAGAAGGCCACATCATTTCTGACAAGTTTGTTGTTGTCGCGAAGGTGAGACATTCTCAGCGAATGAACGATGCTCTGATCCCAGTATGGATAATCACAGAAAAACAGGGGAACATAATTTCTTGTCACTGTTTAGGTTGTAAAGCGGGTATTGGTGAGTCGTGTTCTCACGTAGCTAGCGTACTATTTTACCTAGAAGCCTGGACGAAAATAAACGGCAAGTTATCCTGTACCCAAGTAAAGTGCACGTGGATTTTGCCAACCTACGTGAAACAAGTTGATTATGCTAGAGTACGAGATATCAATTTTACTTCTGCGCGAAAAATGAAGACGGACTTAGAGAAAAAAATCGATTATCATAACGATATTCCCAGTCAAAGCAAGTCAACACAAGTTTTAGGAACATTTAAGTCTTCTTCAAAAGAATGCAAAGCTCCTACAGAACCGGAAATGGATGCTTTCTACGCGGAAATCAACAAGAGTCAAAACAAGGCCGTGGTTCTAAGCTTGATTTCTCCATACTCAAGTAGCTTTGTGCTGAAAAGCAGATCTGTTCCAACAGTAAATGATCTTTGTAAAAAGGAATACTTAGATCTATCATATCCAGAGCTTATAAAGGTCTGTCAAGGCATAAAGATTGAAATTTCAAAAAATCACATAGAACAAATTGAGAGAGATACCTTAAAACAGTCAAAAGGACATAACTTTTTCAAACACAGAGCTGGAAGAATTGGAGCTTCTCAAAGTAAGGCTGCATGCCACTCAGATCCTGCTTTGCCCTCCCTGTCTCTAATACAATCAATTTGTTACCCAGAGCTAGCCAAGTTTACTACTAAAGCCACTGTTCATGGTTGTAAACATGAGGAAGATGCTATCAAGGCCTATGAACAAATAATGAAAGGGAAGCACACCAATTTCAAGGTTCAGAAGTGTGGTCTGTTTATCAATGAAGCTTATCCATATATACATGCGACACCTGACTTCTTATGTTCTTGTGACTGTTGTGGAGAAGGATGTGGGGAGGTGAAATGCCCTTTTTGCATTGAGGACTGTGACTTTAATAGCTATCTATCAAAGTCATCATGTTGTCTACTAAAAGATAACAATGAAATGTTTACCCTTAAGCATGATCACCAGTATTACTATCAAGTTCAGCAGCAGCTGTTTACTTTACACAAAGATTACTGTGACTTTGTTGTATGTGCATTTGGAGATGATGGGAGTACGACACTTGTCCAGCCGAGAATATTCCCAGACAAAGAACACTGGGAAATTGCATTGCCAAAGCTCACCACTTTTTGGAGAACCTGTGTCTTACCTGAAGTGCTTGGAAAATGGTCCACTAGAAGGCATACTTCAAAAAGAAGTGAGCCAACAGCAAGTGGGGCTATTTGCTTTCGTAGAACTGCCCAAGATAGATCATGTGTCTGTTGTGCCAACCCCATGTGCCCAATCAGTACATTTCATCTTTCATGCTTGGGACTGACAACCACATCCAAAACATGGTACTGCCCAAATTGCAGATTGTTACCTGAATTCAAAAACTCTAAAGGCAAGTCCCAATCAAGCAAGAAAAAAATAGCATCTTCTAAAGCCTTGGCCCTGGATGATATCTGTATATGCAAGAGCAAGGCAAAGAATACAGATAAGCTTATTGAGTGCCATAACCCTGTGTGCAAAAATGGAACATTTTTTCACTTGGCCTGTTTAAGCCTTAAACGTATGCCAAACAATGCTAATTCCACATGGTCATGCCCAGATTGTAAAAAGAATCAAGCACAATCTAATAAGAAAAAAGGAAGTGGAAGTGTCAAGTTTGTCAAACAAATCCAAGGAACCAACAGCAGTGTCAGTGACAAACAAAAGCCACTTGGAAAGCTTACACAGTCAGAGTTTGACCTTATTGCATCTCCAACAGGATGGTTAGACTGTTCTGTGATCCAAGAAGCACATGTACTGCTTATGAAAGTCAACAGCAATGTAAGTGGTTTCCAGAGACCAACCCTTGGTCCTGTCAGACAGTTCAATGTTGTTACTGGTGATTTCATTCAGATAGTGCATTTGAATAACAATCACTGGGCATGCTTAACATCTATTGGCTGTCTTCCTGGGTATGTTAACCTGTTAGACAGCATGACATCACCAATTTCACAAGAGATAATTGAGCTCACGAAGAATTTGCTTGGTCCAAATTTCAAGAATATCACTCATATACCTGTACAGCAACAGCAAAATGGGAGTGATTGTGGTGTGTTTGCCATTGCATATGCCACATGCCTAGCCTATGGTAAAACTCCAGTTGTGAAGTTCATCATTCCAAGGATGCGGCCACATTTGCTGAGTTGTCTTAAAGCTGGTCATTTGACACTTTTCCCTACCACTTGAACTTCTTGAGGCATTTATTTTGGAATAAAAATTATTGCCTATTTCTTTAATTTCATGAGACATTTATCTCTAAAGGTTTAACTATAAGAGTTAATTATGAAATACAATGACCTAAAAAAGTTAGTGTTCATGCTATTAGAAAATTTCAAAAAAGCATATGTACATGTTATGATACTTAATCATATACAAAGATTTCTAAAGATAGATTGTGTTGGAGTTGCGATGAAAGTGTGCATGCCTAATTCAAACTTTCACATGCCTACATGTATTTCACATTTCCATCACAACTTCAGTGATCCGCCTTAGCTTGACCACATTAGTTTTATCCCACGAAAACATATTGATAAAATTTTCAATAAAACTCAGCCCTCCATACTCAACTGAAACACGCTGTATGTTAACATTTTAAAAAGTATTATGTGTAGTAATGCATCAGGGGTAATAGTAACATTTGCTGCATTAATTTACAGAGAAATGATTGTGAGCCCCAATTCTCATTCAAAACATGTTACATTGTCTACGAACAATGGCTCACAATATATTTCTCTGGTTTTAATCAATCAAATGCAACTATTCCAGGGCACAAGTTTACAAGAGCAGCACATACATTAATTATACGGTCAATCATTGGTTTTGAATCTTCGTTGGAATCATTAGGGTTGCACTGAAGGAAATCTATGGGTAGAATACCAGAAAATATTGTGTACTTTCGCCGAAGAAGTCCAATGACTCTCTCCACATGAATACGTACATTAGCAATGCCACGTGTTTGCTCCACATCAACAGGATCAAGTTGGTCTTTTCCCCTGGTGAACGCAGGGATGGCAAGCTGTGCATGGTGAAACATTAGGCTTTCTTGAATAGTGAAGCCTCTGTCTGCAAGGACTAGATCTCCAGGTACTAGCATCTTCATTAAACCACAGTTCTCTGTCAGGAACTTGTCAGAAGTTCTTCCTCCCCAGGCTTTTGAAACAAAGGAGATACTTCCTTGTGGTGAAATGCCAATGAGTATTTTCACTGTATTGTGGTGCTTATAAGAAGAAAAAGTTTGTGCACGGGCATAAAGGTTTGAAGGTCTGTTAATAAAGACCTCAAAACAGTCAATGATAACAGTGGTTTTGTTACCAAAGGAAAAGTGAAAACTTTGGGGCATGGTACGGTGCAAATCTTCCCTTTCTGGCCAGTGGATTAATGGTTGTAATCTTATATCCAAAGCTACCATCCAGGAAGAAAAAAATTCTTGAGACTGTAGATAAAGACACCGAAAATCGATAGCTTAGATCTTGAAATGGCATGTTAAGTTTGAGTTTCATCAGTGTCATGGCAAATTCTTGAAACTGTGTCAGGCTTTGAGTCCTTCGGTTTACGTGTGGTGAAACGTGTTTAAAAACTGTGTTTAATATATCAAAAGAGGGTAATCCAGTGTAGAAGGAGACTTTGTCATCATTATTTTCAAAGTCATAACAGTCAAATGGCTTATTATCGTCCAGCTTAAGAGACTCGAAAAGATATTCAAACTCATCGGTTTGTGTACCTGCTTGGGAGATTTTTGCTTCCTCTGTCTGAGTGGCAGCATCCTTTTGTTCTGAATCATCTTCTTCTGGTGTACAGAAGTCAATATTCAAAACTTCAGTACCTGGTTCATTCAGTTTCTTTCGCTTTGCCAACAGCTCTTCGTCACTAGTGTGTTCAGTGTCAAACGGCAAAGACCTCTTTTGCTCGCGATTTCTCGCTCTCTCGCTTCTCTTTGCCGCTGTTTCCAGATTTGAACGCTGCTTTTTCTTGTGTCCTAATTGAAGAGTTGGAACCCAGTCTATGTTGTATTTATCCCAAGGTTTCGCAGCCCTTCCACTTACGAAGTGTTTGCCACATACTCGATCATTCTCGATAATCGCCTCCGTCAGATCATCTCGGCTTATAGCTGTGATCCACCTCGATCGCCTTTCTTCTGACAAATATTTAGCTTCTTCCCCTTGACTAGTAACGATAGAAGGTACTCTTGCAAAATAAACTCCTTTATCTCTTCCACTTTTCGATGCGCAGCCAACAATCATACATAAAACCATCTTCACACTCAAGACGCTCTTGGTTTGTTTACACTTTTGGTACACCAATATGGCGGCTAGCAACGGTTGTCAAGTGATTTGGTCACGTGCGTGAAAACGATCTATTGCATTATATATAGAGGAAAATTCGCACCATATTCTCTTACATTTCGGAATTGATCATACTCGCTACGTTTTGAAAGTTGCCAAAGTGGATTCGACAATATCGGCTACTATAATAATATTCAAAATATACAATAATATATACAGAGTATCTACATACTCGATATAAAGACTAGTAAGAGCCAAGTGTCTAGCAGGAAACTCTTTAAAGATGTTTTAAACTTAAGGTGGCTGGACCCCCTCACGCTTGACCGCTACCTTCCACTTTTGGAACGCTGGTGCATAAACGTGTTTTATCCGATTGCAAATCTTTTTTGCACATAAGTCACATAAAGATTGAATCAATGTTTGATGCAGTTTTTAGTGAGATCGGATGTCATAACACGTGATTATGATGAAATATTTGTTTTCGTTTAGAAAATAATTTTAGCCTTGCAGAGCGTTCAACACTAAAATGCTTCGTACCACATAATTATATACTGGATGCCTCCATTTGTGGGGATTTTTGAAAAAATCTATCTAGCTAATTATGAGATATTTGAGATTATTTAAATATAGTGCATAATCTACTTCAAAACTAAACAATGGATTTCATTCGGCCGAAATTAATATTTCAGAGCTATATATTCACAAAAGTCATTGCTCATTTAGTTTTACTCTGTATCTTGTTTTAAAAGGAACACTTTGAAGGTAATCGACTTATGCGATTTTGTGAAAACGTATAGTGCAGTAGACGGGGTAAACATTTGATGGCCACTTTTCATCGCAGTTTTCTAGTCAATCTTACTAGATCTTCCATTATTCTAAAATTCGCTGATCATTTCTCTCAAAACTACGTCAGGATACAAATTAGAACTTAAACTAATATTACACAAAATTGCAAGACTATTGAACTCATTTAAAGCTGTCTAAAGCGAACAAGAAATACAGAAAACATTGATCGTTTCCCAACGATTTGATGCTCTGGGAATTCTATTGTTTGCTAATGACCATAACACCAAATTCTTTCGCACCATGCACGGTCTGATCTCGCTTGGCCGCTTTCCGATTTACTCCCGAAGCATGGTAATACACAGTTTTTTTTATTCAAACGTGGGACGTTTGTCACAACTCTGTATTACTATTTTTTCAAAAATCCCCACAAATGGAGGCATCCAGTATATAATTATGTGGTACGAAGCATTTTAGTGTTGAACGCTCTGCAAGGCTAAAATTATTTTCTAAACGAAAACACTGAATATTTCATCATAATCACGTGTTATGACGTCCTATCTCACTAAAAACTGCATCAAACATTAATTCAATCTTTATGTGACTTATGTGCAAAAAAGATTTGCAATCGGATAAAACACGTTTATGCACCAGCGTTCCAAAAGTGGAAGGTAGCGGTCAAGCGTGGGGGGGTCCAGCCACCTTAATGTTGCTTGATGCATCGAGTTCCAAAACACAGTAGCCGCTATCCAAAGAGTTCTTTGCAAGGGCTGTACGGCTTTTAGGAGGAGGTACCTGAAGTTTATCATTATTACGTAAATCTAAAGTAAATCTACTTAGGTATAAGATCATTTGTACAGAAGAGTGAAGTCCCTAAACTTAAGAAGACATCAAATGTTGAAAGCATAAACCTTGATATCTCTAGGATGCATCACTTAAATGATATAACGATATTTTACCATTCAAATTTTTATTTCATGTAGAATTGAAACTGAAAATATTGGGTTAGGGGCGTTGAGCACTTTAAACGTCGACGTATACACATGAACAAATTTCCTATTCTCTATAGAATTCGAATTCTGCACGCGAAATGAAGTTCTGAGCTGTTATGTTCAACAATAAAATAACTAAGTGAACACAATCGCTTTCAAAGTTAGCGTCCAACAAGTCCAACAAATGACGTATTCTGCAAAGTTTCCCAAAGTATGAGACTAAATCGGCTAATCTGATAATCCAAAGACAAGTAATTGTCAGTTTGCACCCCAAGGTCTCTAACTGAATCAGCTTGGAATAGGTCTTTGCCCAGGAACTCAAGAGGGGATATACGGTAGCTCTGTGTTTTAGCTTTTCCGCAGTTCCAAATTAAAACATAGAAGTTCTTCTGGCGCGGGTTTATCAAGAGATGTTTGGCATGTTTGTTCCTGTTCCTCGAATACATATTTTGACAGTACTGCGCATTTCTTTAATTCTCCACCAGAAAATAACCGGATCGATAACACTGACAGCCTTGGCCAAAGTGTTAAAAATTGGTAACCATATACGGATTATCGATAGTGATCCTGACTTACGAATGCCAACAATCGAAATCATTGCTAAAAACGGAAAATAACACAATACAAACGCACCGGCCACATAGTACATGGTATTGACGGATTTCTTGTATCTGGGCATGTTTATAGACTGTACTTGTTGTACTGATTGTTGTTGGGCGTGGATCTGCACAGAGTGTCGCCGGATGACTCGAGAAATTTCAAAAATGAATATTGCATTCACAAGTAGAATGACATAAAGTATTGGTATAACAATGGCCATAGAATTTTTCATTTGGAATAGTAAGCAACACATAGAGAAACCTAACAACCATATTCCTGCAAGGGTGACACCATAACGTTTGGATGTGACAAGTGCTTGATATCTGAGATGAAGATGAATAGCCAGGAATCGATCTACAGTAATAGCTGTGAAAGTCAGGAAAGACACGATGGATAGGAAAAACGAAAATGCAAAGTATACTATTTGTATTGAGTTTTGAAGCCCAAAATAACCTTTTAAAACAGAAATATCGTAAATGTAAGAAAGAGGCTGTGCAATGATACCAACACATAAGTCAGCGATGGCCAGACCAAGAATAAGAACGTTCGAAGGTTTTTCTCGTAAAGATGATGTCTTTATGAAAGTCAAAATAATCAACGAGTTCAGAGAAACAGCCCCGAAAGCAAGCACAACATTGATGATGATAAGCCACAAAGTAAGCATCTTGTATTTTTGGTGAAAAACAATTGAACTCGTTGTCGTTCATGGCCAAGTAGAAGCATTCATGATTGACATTTGCTCCGACAAGGTCGTGTTATTCAATCTTTGTAGTTTTTTATCCCAGCAAGTGTAAGCTTAAGAATTAAAGCGTTTGTTCGAAATAAACAGGTGTCCTTGATTATATTCGTGTTATTCAACCTTTGTAGTTTTTTTATCCCTGCAAGTGTAAGCTTAAGAATTAAAGCTTTTGTCAAGATAAACAGATGTCCTTGATTATGACGTTTTCATTTCATTTAGCTTAAAATAAATTAAAAATTAAATTTGTTTCTTTAATTCATTCTAGTTTCTTTACAAAACCATCTGTTCCAAATCGAAGAAACTGTGAATCTGCGAATAGGTTAAGAGAGGATGTCAGCAAGAATCGAACATACGCCGGAAACGGTCGAAAAATCGAATTCGCTCATAGTTTAATATTAGGAAGACTTTGAGGCAATATAAACAGTGATATACTTTATCTGTCTGTCCTTTTGTTGATGATAGAGAATAACCAATCAGCGCGCGAGAAATTTGTAAGTTATTGTAAAATAGGGCGTGGAGACTGATATTTTCACATAATCCCACCAGCAGCTGCACTGTTATATTATTTTCACTGATGGATTACAACCTTTTATGTCTCTAGGATATTAATTATCGCTTTCCTTCCATAATAACTAAACATTTTGCCTATTGTTTTTGTGATTAGTTCTTTAGATTGCGTTTTAGCTGTAATTTGATGTTTAACAGCGGAGCTCTCGCGCAGGGCGAAGGCCCGCGCGAGTGGAGCACCATACTTAAGAAAAATTGGTAACCCATCGAGTTGATTTTTCATGGCTTGCCTGACGTCTTTGCTTGGCTGTAGATTATGTTAATTAAGCTTATTGTATAAAAACCTTGTCTTTTACTTTCAACGCTAAAACATGTTCAAAAACAATTACAAATGCCAATTTACTAACAAAAAAATTTCGTATTTTGCATTGTATTTTGCACTAATTTTCATTTTGTCTCAGTTGTTCTTGTCAAGTTTAACTGAAGGTATAAGCTTTTTTCCCCGAAAACTTTTGTCTTTCGTGATTCACGAATCTAATTTCTCACACATGAAAACAAATGAAAACTGGTAAATTTGAATTTCAAATCAAAATCTAGTAAATGTAAGTTTTAAAGCTTCTCGAAAAATAGTTGTCTTTTATGAAAGGAATGAAAATATTTTAATGAAGAATTAGAATAAGAAAAATATTTTACAAAATAACTGTTATAAATCTCGCATTCTCGTATTGGTTGGGAGCGCGTGCTTTATGAGAGCACACAGCACGCACGCGCCCTTGTATTTTATAAAAGAAATATAAAACTTGATCCATGATCGACTGACCATGATCATAGCACAGTGGATCTTCAGGGATCAACTAAATGCATTTATTCGTATGGTACTTTGTCCATTTTTGCAACCACTCTTATCAAAAAATATAACTCAAATTTCGTACAAAATTCTTATACTGCAAATATGCATCAATTTACGAATCATAAATTCTAAGCTAAATATTAATGCTGGCATTTACATGAACATGCATTAATTGCACTAACGTTTTTGCTGCGTCTCCAATTCCAGTGGCTCACTTGCCTGGAATCCATAAGCATTTACAGACACCACCCGCATAAGATATTTTATACCCGCATTTAGACTATTAACAGTGACTTTGGTCTTTGATGAGCTTACAGTAACACCATGGTAGTAATCCAATTCTGTGCCTTCTTTTTTGTATTGTACAAAGAACTTCGTGATTTTATACGGTGCATGGCCAAAGGTGCTGACCATTCAAGTGTCGCTGATGTATTTATCACGTCATCTACACTCAAATTTGCTGCCGGAGGAGGAGAAGCTTAAAAGAGAGACAGACAGAGGAAAATCGATTTACGAATAGCTCAAAACAATTGGAAGACATGTATTGTAAATATCAACGGTACCTTGTACAAGAAGTGACCTTGGTTCAAACACATCCACGGCTTTCCTTTTGTTTTCAAGCCCTCTCTGAATACGCCCAGTGATGTCTTGAATAGCAGGCCAAGATGGCCATAGCTTTAGCTCAGCGGTGATGATAAACTCCATGTGTTTGCTGCCATTACTATATAAGAAGAATCCGAATATATTATGAAATGTTGCCGGTGATAGAGACTTCCATAGTAGTCACTATATGCGAAACCTTGTGTTGCAAACACACGACTCAAAACTGCTCGAGATATAAATGACAAGGAAACAGTTGTGATTTTCGTTGATCTAACGAGACAAGCTATTGAGGACCTCAAAAATACAACTACTTTGGCGTTCAAATATCGGGTATTTTTTCCTATGTACGTGAAGAAGGAAACTAGGGTAATAGTAGTAATAGTAGTCTAACTAATAGACATGATGGCGTACCTCAATATCACTTTCATTTGATCATGATGGATTTTGTGGCCACCCGTCGGATGTTCGTTTCTAAGTAGTTGTAAGATCTGTAAAAAAGTAAGAGAAATGGAAAAGAGTGTAGTCGCATAATTACATATTTTCATGTTGTAGAAATATGAACAATTTATGATTTATTGAAATCAATGGATTAATTTGTCACGCAAACTGCAAGCTTCTGTTTGTTTGTTTTTATTGAATTATCTTATATAAAAATAAGTTACTCTGTACACAAGTTGGTATGTGCTAAAACAATTATTTACTGTGGACACCAAATGAAGTGAAATCCATAATATACAAAATTAAATATTTTCTAAAAAATAAAAAATAAAAATAAAAAAATTAAAAATTAAAAAAAGAAGAAAAAAAAAAAAAAGGAAATCAATGGATTAAGTAACCGTTGAAGTCAAACATAGAGTTGCTCGTTGCAGAAGCTTTTTTCCGATTCATAAGAGACACCATGACGCTAGACAGTTTGCGTTTTTTCATTGACGTTTCAAGTTGTAGGAATTGTGTGAAAAGTTTAGGATGACTGCATGTTTTTCCTATCTTACTCACACTCTAACATTTGTATTAACAGTAAAGTGTACTTTCTTCTTCATTTCAGTGTTTGTTATTCTTGCTGGTTTATAAGGCTTCGACGTGTGCTTGACTGCCACGTAGTCTGAAGGAAAAACACGTTTTGCATAGAGCTAATCAGCTAACGCGTTGCTATGTGCGTTTCCACCCAATTCAAACCACATGCGACTAAGTTTCACTGTTTGTTATATTTTTTTTTCACAGTTGAATTCGTAGCGACAAACGCTTCTATTCCCAGAAGGTTTGAATTGGGTGGTAACGTACATAGCAACACGTTAGCCGATTAGGTCTATTGTCAGAATTAAAAAGAGTCTTGGTAAAGGATATCGGGTATAAAAATTACAATCTATTGACATTGGAAACTCACACCTTTTGGCAATGTCTTGACAAAGACATGACTTGCTAGACCATCGCCATGCTCATTGGAGGCACTGAGATACTGATATACTATAGTTTGTTAATGCTTGTAGATTTCCGAAATTAAATTCCGTTATTTTTATACGATTTTCAGCTATAAGGAGCCCTTTATTGAATCTATTGATTCTGTCTTTAAATCCCCGGTCTTGACCGTGAATAAATGGCAAAGGCACTGGCTTCCATTTTATTAATATTTTACTTGGGCCAGATGATTAAGTTTGTGTGATAACAAGCGCTAGATAAGGAACTGAAAAAAAAAAAAAAAAAAATTTCTCTACATCACATTACTTCCATCTTATACTACTATTAGTGGTGTTGATTACCTGAGGAGGGCATTTCTCTACATCACAGTACTCCCATCTTATACTACTATTAGAAGTGTTGATTACCTGGAGGATGACATTTCTCTACATCACAGTACTCCCATCTTATACTACTATTAGAAGTGTTGATTACCTGGAGGATGACATTTCTCTACATTACAGTACTCCCATCTTATACTACTATTAGTGGTGTAGCAGGGTTACGACACCAGTCGACGCATTGACCAGCTCTGGATACTCAGACAAAGGATGATCGTGACGGTGAGGACACTAAGATGACCAGGACTGGCACACGTGACCAGAAATTGTTATGTTTATGTTACCACGGTAACCCAGGTCGTTGCCATAGTAACAATATGTTTTGTTTAAGATAATGATATGTATAATCATACCGCCCTTTGGCGAACCCGTGGATACTAGTCTCACTTTCCAGAAATTGGGCTCCCTGTGTCCTTTTCATATTTTAAATACTCAATTTAGCTGGTAAGATGATTAGTTGTCCTTTTATTTTCCTTTTAACACCTACTCTGTTTAGCTCTTTGCTATTTTGTTGAGTTTGGAAGCGAATTCTGTGATGAATTGATTGTCTAAAGTTACTTCACTTACGAAAGACGACTTCGACTTCGACGGACTTCTATTTGCTAAGTCTTCTGAAAAACAAATTCTGAATTTTGTTATTGTTTTGTTATTGTTGTTATTAATTCAAACGGCGGGCCGAGTGCTTTATTTTAGGAATCAATCCTTTTTGGCTAACGAAAAACGTTGCGTTATGCGTTACTACTTATCTTGCACTTCATTGGTCACGGCGCTTACAATCGAATTGTTGCCTGAAATTTTCATATGAAGCTCTTTATTTAGACTGTGAACTAAGTGAATGCTTTATAGAAAATCGTTTAGAAATACAATTTTATTTGACTTCATTTAAGTCCGTAAATTACTGATTATTTATTGGAGCGAATTCTCGTTAGTGGTCGCGAGCGCCTAAACATACCAAAACATTGCTTCGGCTGTTTGTGATGTCCAACGATCAATCTACTTTTTATTCAGAACAGCTTATTTGGATGACAAAACTAGCCTAACATTCTTCAAGACTCCATGACTCTCGTTTCGAAATCTTAATGAAAAGTTCTTTTTTTGATACATCCGGCTCTACCTACGAGTCTTCTGAAAAAATTTAAATATGTTGACTAAAGTACGTAAGCGTTTCTGTTTACTTTAACACATCAGCAAAAAAAGGTTTAACTCATTGAAATTTTAGTTTAGGCGTTAATCGTATTGTTTTACTTCAACTTGCATCTTTCCTTGACTCTTTTGATACAAATGATCCGAAGTTAAAACGAGTTTGCGTATGCGCAAAGTGGGAGTTTGCGCATGTGCAAAGTGGGTCCACAGTGCTAGAAATATCCCACATTTGCACATTCAGACCCCACACAATAACTCGTTTCTACGTTTCATGTATCCACGAGTTAAAAATGAAATGACGTTTTTTTTCTTTCTTTTTTAACCATGGATGATTCCCTAAAAGAGAATATTTTTATAGCTTGGATACTTAATAATGGTTTTTCAGTGGAAATAAAAATGCTATACCTGTTGACTCGAGTCTGTCTGTTTCTGCCGTAAGGGCCAAATCAAATTGTAAAGTATTAGTAATGTTTTGTCCAAGTTCCCCCAGATAAATAAACTGATAGTGATCATTCTCGGGTAACCCATCGAGTTAATTTTTCATGGTTTGGCTGGCGTCACCTCTGTTCGTCTGTCCGTCCGTCCGTCCGTGTACACAACACAGAGATCCCGCTTGATTTCAAAGCCAAATTATAGACCAACAACAGATCCAAAAAACTTTTTATGCAGTCAAAAATGGATCAAGAAGTATTCCTCAAGAATTTAGGTGTGTTTTTAGCAAACATCGTGTATTTTTAATTTCTATGGCAAGAGGTTTTTTTCCACGAATCGACAAATCAAACACTCTCTCTCGAAACTTTTAATGTTTCTATAGATAAGCTTAACTTATTTTAATGTTGAAAGAAATAAAAAAGGAGAGCCACAACAAATATTCGTCCTTTATTTAGCGCTATGAATCTCCAAGAATTCAGTTGTTGTCAATCAACTATATCGTATATGTTTTTAGTTCAAGAAAAAAAACAGCTTCATTCTTCTCCTATCGCGGTGTCCCATCGGCAAAATAAACGGAAGATTTTCATTCAATAATTTTATATCTTTGTACAGATAATTCATTTAAATATTGAATGAAAAATAAAATTACACCAAATATTCAATTGAGCTGTTTATTGAGCTTTTCGAGCTAGTATGACTATATACAAATGAGCTTAAATTTGTGTTGTTGAGAGATAGATATGTTATTGTATAAAGACCTTGTCTTTCATTTTAAAAAGCTAAAAGATGTTCTAAAACATTTGCAAATACCAATTTACTGACAAAGAAAATTGTTATTTTGTATTTTGCATTGCATTTTGCATTATATTCTATTTTGTCTCAGTCTTTCTTGTCAAGTTTAACTGACTGACGTAAACTTTGTTTTTTGAAAACTTTTGTCGTTCGTGGTTTCCGTATCTTTCTCACACATGAAAACTGGTAAAATCGAATCTCAAAATCTAGTAAGCATAAGTTTTCAAGCTTTATGAAAAGTAGTTAAGGCTTATATGAAAGAAATAAAAATATTTAAATGAAGAATTAGGATAAGAAAACAATTTTTTAACTGACGACACATTTGGTTTTCAGGTTCAGTGCCTTCATACAAGTTTAGTTAGTTTATGATCTCCAGCCAATTTTTTCTTCGATGCTACCAAAGAATTTATTATTTTTAGTTTCATTGCGGTAAAAAAACGGTTCATATAGATACATAAAAGTGAATTCCTATGGAAAACCAAACATCGTTATGTAAAAGACGTAAGTAAGCTTATTTTTTGCTCACCTTTTTTTAACCAGTTTTCAAGTCTGTTTCATATTCTTGATTTGTCCTAAAAAATTCGGAAATCTTCAAAATTTCGATTTCAGTGAATGATATTCAATTTAAATTTCACTAAACCTGATATTGTATTGGATTATCTGTAGTTATCTTTCGTATTTTAAGTAAAATTAACCAGGAATTCAAAGCTTAAAAATGTCGGTCATGGAAAAACGTTTAGGGGAGAGGGCTGGTGGTGAGTTGTATACACAATTCCATATACACAATTCTCATACACAATTCGATTTCACTGCATGGTTTTTATTATGGGAGACATTACCTTCATCTCTAATAAAAAATAATAGAAGATTTTTTCCCCGATCTTATTTTTACCTTTCAAGTTTCATTCAAATTGTTCTCCCTGTGACTTGCATTTCGGGATCTCCGCTTTTTGGCAGTGCCAAAATATATATTAACTAAGAAGTTCTACATAACTAAGAACTTTTTTTGTTTTATTCGAAGCAGCGCAGTTTACTTCTTAACATCTGTTTCATACGGGTTCAGTTACATACAATTGCGAGAGGAAAAATGTAGCAGACAATATTAAAACAAAAATAAAATAAAAAATAATTTAAAAAACTTTTTTTCGCAATTCCATTTTTTCCATACATCATATCTTATCCTATCCTCATCATATCACTGGAAAGCATGGGTGGCGTGCGCTGCTAATGCGCCTCCTCTTACCAATGCGACCCGGTTTCGAGCTCTGCCGGTCTCGATGTGCTATGTGAGTAGAGTTGTTTGTTGGTTCTCTCCTGTGCTTTGAGCGGGTTCTCCTGTTTTTCCTCCCTTCATAAAAATCAACTTCTAAATTCTAATTCGATCTACCGGCTGCCTTATCAATTGCGTCCACCCACCACAGATCTTGAGTAAAATAAAAAAATCTTCAATTCTGCCACTATCCATGGAAAACGGGAAAACGCATTTTTCTACTCTATTCACTGCTTCATACTGCGTCTCCCATAAAACGTGCAATCTGCTTTAACCCCCTCAACGACGTCTCGATATATTTTGACGTTTTTGAAAGGAAAAAGGCAAAAATCAACACAATTCACAGCCCCAAAGCCAAAAAAGCAATGGCTCACTGACGCGGAAAAAAATACTTATCATGTCCGTTTATAATTAGCCTAGAACGACATCGTTTACAAACAGCTGTTTTATCCGTCTACACTAAATGCTAATAAGCCAGTGTTAAAATGCTAGAAAACCTGAACTGAACATGCAATACACAGACATGAACAGTGCTTACGAACGCAAATGAAAACGCGTAATTAAATAGCGTTTTTAAAAGTATTCAATTCCGAAAAAAAGAAAAAAAAAAATTCGCTATTGTTTACCTGTTGACAGGAGGCATAAAAACGTATTAGATTGGAAATGAAATCGTAAACATGTGAACGTAATTAGTATAGGTAATAGCACCACATGCTGTCCAACTGGGAAATGATTGGATGAAAAAACTCTGAGGATTGACAAAATTGGAATAAGCCGATAGGCCAAGTTTAATTTGGCAGACAAAGGACTTTATTGAATAGAATTATTTCCAAATTGGACAGCCATGTAGTCCTATTGCAGATTAATTATATCAGCTCAAACAAAACTAGTCTGATTCCATACGTCAAAGTTTTCCCTCGAAAGAATGCAAATGCAAATTTTCCTGAAGACTAGATTGTTTAGTTCGGGAGTCTCAAACCAGCACTTTTCAAACTGCACCTGGAGAACATTATTTTCTAGAAGTACGCCACTATTCAATAGTTTGACAAAAGACTACTTTGCGTATTAATAGTACAGCTGCTTTTCGTATTTCTTGAACTCGAGCACAGTATATCAGGGGGTTCAACACACCATTGAACATCATGACAGTTTCGGTAACTAAAAACAGACAGTTGATTTCTTTGCTACGTTTCTGAATAACCGCATATACGACAAGAACTCCAATCAAGAACACATAACTCCATACAAATCCTCCTATTAAAATATACATGGTGTTGACGGATTTCTTGTATCTAGGCATGTCTATAGACGGTTGTACTGATTGCTGTTGGGCGTGGATCTGCACTGAGTGTCGTCGAATGACTCGAGAGATTTTGAAGACGAAATAAAAGTTCATCAATACTATTCCCACTATTACAATAATATATAATAATAAAGCAACATTTTTTGAACTTTCATTCCCTATATCTGCCACCATATACCTAGTAAATGATAGTAAAAAACTAATAATCCAAATGAACGTAAGTGCCACGCCATATCGTTGGGTTGTGACGACTTGTTGATAACGTAAGTGAATGTGTACAGCTAGGAAACGATCCGCAGTGATGGCTGTCAGAGTGCCGAGGGAAACAAAGAGTTGTAGTGTAAATCCCACACTGTACAACAAATCTGTGATTTGATAAAGTCTGTCATCGGAATTAAACTCTGAAAACAATCTAATACAGAAGACTGGCTGTGAAAAAAAGCCAACAGCAAAGTCAACTATTGCGAGACCAAGGACAAGAGCGTTCGAAGGTGTTTGTTGTAGAGATGATGTATTAACAAAAGTCAAGATAATCAGCAAGTTAAGAAAAACAGACACAAAAGACATTACTGCATTGATTACGATCATGGATAAAACGAAATGAATATAGCGACTATCATTTGAAGATACCATGGACGAAGAAGTCGATGAAAGTCTGAGAGATGCAGATGTTGTGTTACCAGAATAATTCATGGTGTTCACTTTGTCAGTTTACTTCAATATACATGTGCAGTGATCCAATACTATGCTACTTCCTTAGTAACCAGTACTGTATACTACTTTCTTGATAACCACAGATGCAGTTTAGGAATTGATATCGGTTCCTCTTGTTGCTGTATGAAAAAAGAGTTTTTCCCAATTATCTTTATCGTCCTCTTTTGCGCTAAAATACTGGACAAGGTTAACTGGATGTTGGGCTTGGAAGGCAATGTCGGAAATAAAAATGTATTTTCTTTTACCAAACGTTAAAAGTGGCTCTAAGGGATTATCCAATAGAAAAGCTGTTTTCTCAATTTTATGAGACTGGAATACATGATAAATGCTTATGACGTTCAATTCTGTAATTGTTATTGCAGAATTGCTATCAAGATTGTGATCGAATGTGAGTTAATTATCCTACTCCAGACGATGCGCCGCGTGTACATACAGTGCTTGCCGCTGAGTATAAGTGACTTGTGATACATTTGATCAACATGACTTTGTCATTCAAGCCTGAGAAAGATTCATCGGATATATTCATGCCATAAATAGACGCCACATACAAATGAAAAGGATACAACTGAACGTTAAAACATTATTTTCATTTATCTCCTGCTTCAAATATTTTTAAAATATCCTGTGTTCGAGTTGCTTGATTGTTATCAAAACAGTCCTTATTGAAAAACAATGTTGGCCAGCACACATGAGTAAGCTTGGTAAATATTAAAAATTAAACTTGTTAAACGGCGTGTACCGCTATCAGCAATACAATTTTTATCCGCGGTAGGGATTAACGAAGAAGGCACGAATAGACTTCCAATCAGTACCAATGCAAATACAAACCCATCTCGAGTACCAGCTGCAATATTGTTCAGAATTGATCTCATCTTTAGTTCTGTAATAGATGATCTGTGATATCGCTATTATTTTTTTATTTTGTCGGTTTTCAATTTGCGACACTGCCTTGCACCTTGTGACCACCTTATCTTTCATTATTATCTTTTTCACTTTTGTATCATGTGGCGATGGACGTCGGCTTTTGATTAAGCAGCTTTCAACCAAATTGGCTTTCCCATATTTACCTGCAGGAAGGCCTGTTTGTGTAAACTTTCTATGAACCCCCAACCAGGCAGCCCAAACCAGTGCTAGTATCTGACATCCATCAAGCTGGTAAGAACAGTGAAGCAAAAGTCATACCGAACTGAGTATGAGAGGTATATAAACGCGAAATAAAAATATATCAATTTGCAAGTTTTAGTTTTAGTAGAGGGAAAGAGATATTAGGATTTATTATATAATTACCAATGAAATATCTATTTTTCTCTATTTCGAAAAATTGATATCTTCACACGTGAAAATAACATGTTATTTCACGTGTGAAAATAACACCATTGCGATGGCTATTCAAAAATACACGGAAAGAATTGCCTGAAAAAGCCAAAACATACTTTCATTGATAATTATATAATAAACAGAATATTACATGGCCTCTTGGAGATACGAATTTTATCTTCTCATGTTGAAAATCTCTCACTCGTTCGCTGCGCTCACTCGTGAGAGATCTTTTCAACACTTGAATATAAAATTCGTATCTCCGCGCGCCCATGTAATATCCTCTATATATATTATAGAGATATTACAATTGTAATCAAATACGTACCCGACCACATTACATCAGCAACGCTGTAAAACTTATCGTGCCTACATGAATATTATTGTTATTAATTATCATCATTATCATCATTATTATTATTACTACTATTATTACTGTCATCACAGACATATATGCTTATGATTGTGAGATTTATCTGAGGATAAGTGTTCACGCATGCTTGTCGAAAAGTGGCGCATCGTCTGCTCCACGTAACTGGATAACCAGCACAAACAAAAATCTCGTGACTTTGAAATTGGAAAAGCTTTTGTTCCGAGGATTGTTTCAAGACAATAGTTCGCGCTGCGCATGAGTTTACATGAGAAGCTCTACACATTAATTAGTTGAAGCCCACGCTTAACCTGAATTTATCTTTTTTGTTTATGCAGTAGTATATTTATTGCTTCATTTCCAATTCAACTTTGCACGTCTGGCGAAACATGTCAAGTAAAACCTTCAGTTACTGACGAATTCTACTGAAATTAGCCTTATACGTTCTAGCTTCTTTAGGTGTAGGCTTTATTGGACTATTAAGAATATTTATATACAGTCATTATCAATCATTAGGCTTAAAAAAAAAAAAAAAAAAAAAGATAATATGAAGGGAAAATTCGTATATCGCGGTAGCATCAAAGGCCACACCCACTTCTTTTAGAATGAGGCTCGGTCACGAACTTTGGTTAACGCAATGCTGTTATTATTAGTAAAAGCACTTGATTCTGGAAAAATGATCCTTTATTGTGGATAATTTTAATTTTATTAATCCATCTTTTCAAATTATGTAGTTTTATAGTATTTCAAGCTAGCAGTTTGCTTTTTTAAAAATATTTTGCTCTTTAAGGAAATATCCTTCTGACAATATTCACAGTATTGATTCGGTTAAGATGTTGCCTGTAACCCTTAGAAAAATAGTTTGAGTGCGACTACTCATTTAAGAGGAAATTGTTTTCAATAATGAGCAATAATGGCAAAAAGCGCCAAAAACTAGACTTTCGTATGAGTTTTGATCCCAATTTTCGTTTTGGGTTAACACTCAAAACCTTTTTTAAACAGTTAGAAACTAATGTACTATGATAAAATGCCTGTTTGAAGCCGGTATTTTCAATTGTACAAAGATGTTTTGTTGCATTTGTGTTAGAATATTGCTTTGTCAGGCTTTTTAATAGAAAATATATGGGAAATAAGCAAATGAAGGCCTAAACCTCATTTTCGAATAAAATTTTTGTTTTGGGTTAACACTTTGATTCCACTTTCATCGGTCATCTTTACTTCCAAACAAGTTAAACTTTCTGAATAGCAAGATTTTAGAAGAAGAAAATGCGTTTTGGCGCTCACTGCTTGAATACGAAAAGAATTCTCTCTTAATATACAAAACCTTACTGGCACAGGAGAATTAAATTTGAAATACGTTTTCCCTATTGATCTTATAGAAATTATTGCAAGCTAGTTTTCACATAGAAGCCGATGTTTCCAATTACAAGGAACAACATAACCATAAATGCCTGCTCATACGTCACAGAATTAGCATATGGCATGGAAAAACCTTTATAACTTCAAGAAGCCGCACTCAAACTATGAGTTATTCGACATTTACTCCATGTAGAATCAATACTGAGAATATTGTCAGAAGGGTGATAGGCACTTTAAGAGCGGATGTCAGCAAACATCAAACAATTAGTGGCAAGCTTCAAAAAATCGATTTTGCTCATACTTTTAGTATTGTTAGCCTATTATGTCCCAATCATCATGGTGTAGTTTATTTGTGAAAATATATTTTTGCTTTTGAGAAATAAGCATTTTTCCCGGAACGGGTAAATATGCTAATTAGTAATGCCTCAAGTTGGCCAACTTCAGTGACATCATGTAACGAAACTATCTAACCTTTGGTATTGATAACACGATTTTCTTATTGCCTATTATCAGTTCTTCGTTCACTGTTATTGTTGAAGATTTCACTGCAATGTGGAATTTTCTACGAATTTTTTCATCGGCCATACTTTTTCCTACTATAAAAGTAGCCTCAAAACAATGGTCATTTAAACTATGTGCGATACAACGAAATCCAACGAGCTTTTAGATTTTGAAAGATGAAGCGATGATACTTCTAATGATATAAAAATTTCTTTGTGTATTTGAACAGTAATTACGAGGGGCGAGCTCAAAGTTACGTAAAATATCAAATATTAGTGACACTGAAATCGACAAGATCGTCTGGTGAGCCGTCGATTAATCATGTATACTATCTTAAATCATTTATGAAACTAAAGTTATAGTCGCTAACCTTGTTTAGTTGGTGAAATTTAAAGCTTCAATTGTGGTTTTATCAATTGTTTGTCAGGTTAAGTGCATCGCATCCAGTTTCAGGTAATAATGTCAGCATGGTACTGTAGAGCGTGACACTTTCCCAAAGGATTGTAACAGCCCTATTTGACATCTCATTTCTTTAAATTTCTTAGAATAGCAAGCTGAATATTCTTTTCTTCTTTATCCTAATGTTTTGCCTCTTAAATGAAGTTTTAAACTGAAAACACCAAGGCCAGGTTCATATAACGTTGACTTGAACGTTATGCTCAATGGACGTTCGTTCGTAGTCAACTCGTGGACAGTATCTGAATAAGCTGATTATATATATAACGCAATACTATGCTAATGACTAGTACATAAAGTTAGCATTTGTTTTGGCATGTACAATTGCCAACTAAGTTCTTTATAAGGTCAATGTACGGTTTCTTGCGTTTAACTCTAATGCCAGAAATATCTAGTTGAAAAGAGGAACAGATATCTTGCAACACCAGAATAGAAAACCTGTCTAACTTCTTGCGATTGGCCGAGTCGCAAAGGTCGTAAACGTCGTATATGATTGGATGGCGGGTGGAAACTACGCTAAGAACCTCACTCTGTAAGTCGTGCAATAGTTTCTCTGTTTCAACTTCCCGTTGATCTTTTTGAAATTCTTCATAATCTTGACATTTCTTTTTTCCTGTGACTCGCGAAAAGAAACTTGAAATTTGCTGCGATGTCAGGAATTCTGTGGCAGAGAACATAGGTTCGCCACTGGAGAGCTTTGCTTTTCTCATAGCTTTTGAAACGGAGACAGGATCGGCCTTTTGACCAGTTTGCTCGCCAATTTGATATATTTCTAGCAGGTATTTCTTCTGTTTTTCTGAGTGGCGCTTGCGCTGCTTGGTACTTTTTAGGGCCCAGCCCATTTTCAATGCAGGCTCATTCACTGCGACAGACGGAGTTCGTTCAGAAATCTGTGGCACATCACAAGTTGCTCCTTGCTCTAGTTTAGCTGCGTACATCAATATCGCTTTATCAAAAAAGGTTTCACGCTCCAGAACATACTTGTGCTTGCCACAGTGTATGTGGTTTTGTAAAGAAGAATACCTTTGGAAGGATTTGACGCAGCCTTCTTCTGGGCAAAAGAACAAACTCTGCTCCTCAGGGTCGGAATTATCTTCTTCTGTTTCAAGTTGTGCAGTTGTCTCAGCTTGATGACTAGGTGCTTCGCTCTTTTTGAGACGTCGTGCAGTAACATCAGTAAACGAAGTAGAGGAAGTGCGATCACTACGTTCACCTACAGTGTTAAGGGTTGGTAATTGATGATTCTCTGGAACATCGAAATCTTTCCACAACAACAATTTGCCGGGTCCTATCCCATAAGCTCTCCAGACTCTTATTCCTTCTTCGCTGGGCTCCATGTTGTTAAGGAAACTGATTCCCTCCCATTTCACTGGAAAAGGTATCTGACTGGTTTGCTGGCCACATAACGTTACCATCACCCCCGGCATACCACGTGCTGACTCTATCGCTGCTACCATCTGCTCCGCTGTCTCGATATCATGACCTTCGTTGTGATAGACTTTCATGTGGCTTTTTATCGTTGCTGCCTTGCGGTCGCAAGATCCTTTACCACCTTGAGGGTCTGAGTAATCCACACGGGATAGATGGAGTTTGTGCTTGGTAGCTATTCTCTGGACTGATAGCAACACTGAAGCTGAGTGGTAGCATCCAGCATTGTCTTGTCTAAGAAAGACATTTTTAATTCCTGGTGCAATAGTCCTAAGCTGGCAGAAGATATTATCAATGATTGCCAAGACTGTATCACTTTCCTGGATGCACTTTTCGAATGCATGCACGAAAGTAAGCATCTGCATATTTCCATCTTCACTTCTTCGGATAGCTACTGTTATATGCCAGCTGATGCCACGCTTGCCGAACCAATCGCTCTGCGCCTCACGGAACTTCCTTGGCAGAAACTTCATTGCCCAATCCAGAACAAGGAGTGCGGACTCTGGGTCCAGATTTTGGAGAATATCTAACCGTGCTTTATCTTGATTTATGAACGTAGAATATGAGCTTTCCATGCCTCAACTTTGTTAACACACTGATCGACGTCATATTTCATTTCATCTTTTTCAGCTCCTTCTTCAAGGTTGTCTAAAACTGTATGCACTTCATTAATAACACCAGGAAATACATCACAGCGGTCACACCTTTCCTTGTGCTCATGGTCGACACAAGGCGAAATGTAGTCTTCGTCAGCTTTAAAGCTAAGAGCGTAAGGTATGCAGTGATCAGGTACTGTGGAACTCTTGGAAATGTGAACCTGTGAGGAAAATGTAGGTTGAAGGTTAATGGCGGCGATGCATGTATTTTTTTCATTGATTGTTAATTGTTCGTTACCTTATAGTCGGTTTTGAGATATCTCTTGGAACGTTTTAGCTTTTCATTTTGTTGTTTTGCCCAAGTAAGTCCTTTTCCATATTCATCACCAAGCGTTTCCACCATCTCTTCCAGTTCTTCAAAAGCTTTAGCCCCTTCAGCGGAGAAGTAATCTAATCCTTGTAGGGATTTGCGTACCGACGCTGAACATACATTTAGTACTCGGCACAAGGTGCTTCTACTCATAGGGGAAAAGCCTGATTCATGACAATAAGCTTGATACTGCTGGACGATTTGCTCAGGGATCATTGTTCGGATGACATTTGGAACCTTGATTTCTGTATTTGAAGATAGTTTAAGGGACTTCTCACCAAAGGGCAGATCTTGTATAATATGCGAACCCGTTATAAACGTTAGAAAGTGGTCTAGTTTTTCTTTTGGAACATACATCCGAGCGGTCGACGGGGAAATGATAACTGAACCTCTTCCGTGTAAGAGACGATGATGCCTTGCGATATTGTAGCGGTACCTGGAAAGGTCTGGTATCCATCTCTGTAGTTCATTATAGCTGACTTTATCTGCAATGATGGAAAGAATCTGCCTACGCGTACTCCAATGTCCAGCGTTGTTGTAACACTCAGTGATCGCGTCTAGCAAAGCAGAATCTATATTATCGCAAGTGTTATAAGAACTACAGACCGAGCTAAGGAGCTGTTGGTGGTCTTGGGGCGCAATCTCTTCAAGACATGCGCCGACAACTTGTTTTGCCTTTCGAGTATGGTAGCGTTTTGTTCGCGCTGACGCTGTGTCCCATGGTGTTACCAATGAGTGGCGAATCGGGCTTATATCCCGTGAAGCTAGAAATGCGTTGAGGTGGTCTCTAGGTGTCTCATATGTAATGGATTTGTCTTCTTCAAGAACCAAGGATACGGACTGTGCCTCTGAAGGCTGGTAAAGGCTCACGGGTGTTTCGTGTAATGCACAGACTGAGGCAGCTGGACTTGACTTCAGTGGTGTTTTAAAGGAAACCTCTGGATCTTCATCCGTCTTTAAATAAAAATATATTCAATTTCATTAACGCCCTTAAATCATCTTGATTATTAAGACAATTTTGTAGCTTTCTACCAATCCCTTTTTTTTGTCACCCCATGAATATTATTTTGTTGTCTGATCTAAATTGGTAATTTCCAAATATATGATCATTTAGTGTCAATAATGTGCTACTTTTATTTTTCTTGTTACTCTTATCCCTAAACGTTAAGCAAACTTATTATTATGTTTCGTAACATCAATTTTGTATATTACCTTTTAACGCTCTTAAATATAGAGCGTTTTCACGTGACGTCACAGTCGCCATTATGGGGTACCAAAACAATACATTTTCTATCCTCCGGGAATTGAACTCTATTTTTATGCAAATACTGTGCAGAAAGTTTCTATTGTTTATTGCTGTCTTCTCACGTGAGTAAAAACGCTCCATTTTAGTCAATCCATTGTCCAGTGGGCTTCCTGTGGTAGGGAAATGCGCTTTGGGACAATGGAAATATGATCCTCACTCACCAATTGAAACTTCTCAAAATCCATTGCAAAATTCTCTTCAAGCTCTATTTGTTTTAACTTTTTTTCACAGTTGGTGCACATTCCTAGGTTGAATGGTAAATTGAAAACGTTATCCTGTACTCATAAAATCAGGAGGCTATCAAGTAGAGATGACTTTTAAGGACACTTACCAGAACCAGCTTGAATAAATGTTCCAGTTTGTTTCAACAGCATCTGAGATGCGCCTTTTCCAATACCTCTGTCCGCCTTTGGTATTTTCCCCTTCCATTTGTGTCCAGAAACTTCTTGGGGTATCCTACATCTAGTGTTAGAGCCCCGACTCCACCCAATGCCAAGAACAGAACGATGGTTTGGACAAATGGTTATTTCTTCTATGTTTTGGGGGGTCTTGAATAAACCAGCGCGAGACAAAATTAAATCCACCTCATTTTCAGGGCCAGAAAACTTGCAACTCCGCAAGTGACTCGAGATGTCTTTCTTGCATGTCAATAGAGGTATCACCTGTGTATCATATGCACGATCTTTACGGTCAAAACCACAGATTCCACCGACAATAGATTTAAAAGAACAGTAAATCTCCATGTTTTGATTCTGCTGTGAGTTAGGAGGCGCATTTTACTAGTGAGTGATTACCTTGCACTTGCAAAACATATTCATATTATAAAAACAACGGCCTGTCAATCAAGGGACTTTGTACATTCGCCGTCTTTTATCTCAATAACGATCAAGTCAACGTTATATGAACCTGGCCTTGGTGTTTTCAGTTTAAAACTTCATTTAAGAGGCAAAACATTAGGATAAAGGAGAAAAGAATATTCAACTTGCTATTCTAAGAAATTTAAAGAAATGAGATGTCAAATAGGGCTGTTACAATCCTTTGGGAAAGTGTCACGCTCTACAGTACCATGCTGACATTATTACCTGAAACTGGATGCGATGCACTTAACCTGACAAACAATTGATAAAACCACAATTGAAGCTTTAAATTTCACCAACTAAACAAGGTTAGCGACTATAACTTTAGTTTCATAAATGATTTAAGATAGTATACATGATTAATCGACGGCTCACCAGACGATCTTGTCGATTTCAGTGTCACTAATATTTGATATTTTACGTAACTTTGAGCTCGCCCCTCGTAATTACTGTTCAAATACACAAAGAAATTTTTATATCATTAGAAGTATCATCGCTTCATCTTTCAAAATCTAAAAGCTCGTTGGATTTCGTTGTATCGCACATAGTTTAAATGACCATTGTTTTGAGGCTACTTTTATAGTAGGAAAAAGTATGGCCGATGAAAAAATTCGTAGAAAATTCCACATTGCAGTGAAATCTTCAACAATAACAGTGAACGAAGAACTGATAATAGGCAATAAGAAAATCGTGTTATCAATACCAAAGGTTAGATAGTTTCGTTACATGATGTCACTGAAGTTGGCCAACTTGAGGCATTACTAATTAGCATATTTACCCGTTCCGGGAAAAATGCTTATTTCTCAAAAGCAAAAATATATTTTCACAAATAAACTACACCATGATGATTGGGACATAATAGGCTAACAATACTAAAAGTATGAGCAAAATCGATTTTTTGAAGCTTGCCACTAATTGTTTGATGTTTGCTGACATCCGCTCTTAAGTTCTTTTGATTGTACCGAACGGCCGCTTTTTCTTCGAAATCTCTCCATAAATTTTAAATCTCCATTACTCGTTACAGAACAAAATACCCCAAAAAATCTTTTTACTCACGATTAGAACATTTTTTCAACTTCTCAATTTCTAATTATCGACGTTTTATTTTATATAGCACATTGTTAATTTTTTTAAAAGTTCTTTATTTTTCATGAAGTGCCAAAGTAACTTGGTAACAAAAAATTTCCGCCAACGTAAATTTATATTGGGAAATAAAATAAATCATAGATTTAAAGCCAAAACAATGTTAAAAATGTTTTTGAACAATGAAACCCATGCACATTTTTGCAAAGGCAGTCGAGGCGCTCAAAGTTGGATTGTATTTTGGCTCTCTCAGAGCCGGTCATTGGCAATTGTGTTTTTCTATTTTTTCTCGGAAATAAAGCAATATTTCGAAAAACGAAGTATACCACGATTTGTTTTGGCTACATGTCTAGCTTTATAATTGAATATGAGCGAAATCGATTTTTTGGATGTTACCAGCAAATTTCGATTTTGTTTGATTATTGTTGACATCTTCTCTTCTTCTCACCTTTCCTGGTCTTTGCCTAGATTCAGCTTATTGAGCAGCCTTCTCTTAACTTTAAAACTACTTTCCATAGCAACTGCTTGGAACATTCTTGAGTTATTTTAGATTTTCGCAAAAAGATAAAAAATTGTAAATTATTTTACGGTGTAAAATTTACTCTTTTATCATTACTGTTTGATTAGAAACACCGACGCAACTCACACTAGTTTTTAGCTTTTTACCTATTTTCGCAAAAAGATTAGTTAATGGTCGACGCTGCGCCATCGTGTTCGTAGACTAATAAACATAAACCCAACATGATTGATTTTTGTTGTTGTTGTTGTTGTTGTATTTTATTGTATTTTATTGACATTTTAATGTTAAAATAAGTTATATTTACACTCATTTAACAATAAGATAGACAAGTACAAAGCAATATACATATATATATATTTATAGCTAAAGCAAAATATAAGAGAGAAAGAAGAGGGAAAAGAAATGATAATAACGATAATAAGATGATTGATGGCTCGGAAAAGGCCAATCATGGTTTTGAGCCGCGGCGGGTCGCGATCACAACGATTTTCGCTGTATATAAGCAGTGACAGAAGTTTGAACTTCTGGCAGTGACTATGAGCCGCGACTTTTGCTCGCTAATAACCCTGTTGGGTTTCCTGTGTATATCATCACATCGAGGCTGCTAAACAAAATGGCGTCGGAATTCAAAATTTCGTGTGTCGAAAAATATTTGTTTACAAGTTTTCGATCTTAACGACTGCGGTTTTCCTGGTCATAAAACCTTCGTAAACCCAACCATGGAAGCGACAATTAAACCAAGTAGCAACCAAAACTGAAAAGCTCAAATTTATTTTTTTTATTATGGAAGAAAATGCAATTAAAGACGAGGAGCCTCCAAAAACATCAAAGGTAAGTTTATAATACAGCTTGACTTTTCCATTTTTGGCTGCTCTTTTAAAGTAAGCTTAATTTTCTGCTGCTGCTGTAACTTTACTTATGTTCTTGCAAAATATTCAAGCCTTTAATCGTATTGGAATATTGAACGTTTATTCGACAGAAAGTAACCTTTTCTGTTCAACAGCAGTTGGCATTTTGCTGTAACCAAGCTGACATTATAAGCTTTAAGTAGAGTAAATTTTAACAAAAAATCGCCCAATTTTGGTCTCATAGTCTAGTTAACTCACTTTTTTCCAAAATTAAATAAACTGTTTTTAAAAGGCCACTTGAATCCAAAACGTAAGTTAATTTATTTGAGAATTCAAGTTAATAAAATGAGGTTGACATAAAAACGATTGATGCAAACGAATTCCCTTCAAGAAAAAGGTGATTTCTTATGTGCCTTCAAAACAAGAAAATTTTTTAATCAACAAAACAGCACTACAATTATTTTGCGCCATTAAATTAAATAGACAAAATGCAAAATAGTGAGATATCTATTGTTAGTATTTAAAAGTTAATAGGACTACATGCTGTCCAATTTGGAAATAGTTAATGAAAAAAATTCCGACTGACCAAATTGGAAGAGGCCAATTGGCCGAGTTCAATTTCGCAGTCAGAGGAATATTTTGAATTCAATTATTTCCAAATTGGACAGACGTAGTCCTATTGCAGATTAATTATATCATCCCAAATTATACTAGATTGATTCCACAAGACATAGTTTTCCCTCGAAAGAATGCCAGTAGAAAGGATCCAAATTAATCTTTAATTTGACAGGAAAGAGAATTTGAAAAAAAATGCAATTTATTATAGTTGCTTATATAAAATTATTTAGTGATATCCGGGAAGGGGGGGGGGGGGGTACGCACCCCTCCCTGGTTCGACTTTGTGCCCCTACTTCAAAGATTCAACCAATACAAAATAATATTTTCCCCCTTTGATTCTAAGGGGTGCATCCCTCCCTGGGTTAACTATATGTGCGCACTGCACCCCTTTCTGAACAAATTCCTGGATCCGCCCCTGTTAGTATAGTACTTTTTCACTGCAGTTATAGTGTACATGCATGCTATGCATTGGCTTTTAGTACTCCTACAAAAATGATCTTGGTAAATTGCTATTTATTCTCAGGGCTTGAAATAGAATTTTTTTTCAGCCTGCCAAAGTAAAGGAGCATGGTAAAAGGAGGTCATTCCAGTAAATTTTGCATGTCATTTTATTATTCATTTGGCAGTGCATCCTTATTTTCGCCTGCCAAACCTGAAATTTGGCCTGTCATGTGGCCATTGGCAGCTAGGCTGCTATTTCGAGCCCTGATTCTAGCTTCCATGTAATTAGGCCAAATGAAATACAAAACACGTTCCTTCATCTTTGTGCAATGCAGATCTCCTGATACAGCATAATTTCTCATATCTTGACTTCTGTCCATTAAAAAAATAAATCAACTTTGTCTATAGAGAATAACACTTGACAGTCATTCTACTGAATAACTTGTTGTCCTCTTGTAACGTCTCTAGTTGATTAGAGATGAGACTGCCATTAACTGTTCTTCAGCAGTGGCAGATCCAGGGGGGGTCGAAGGGGTCCACGGAACACCCATTGAAGGTTTGATCTTTTAGGTAATAGAAATATGTCTTATATAAATTTTGCTTAAAAGTATTCACAAAGATAATGTTGAACACGAAATGTTAGATATTTGCTGTTATAATGTTTAATTTACCTTTAAGTTCCGTTACTAGATATTAAATTAGGTGATTAGAGCCAGTTTTTTTGTCAAACATTGCCTAAACAAAAGAGAATTATACACAGTTTAAGAAACGGAATTCCACTGGATCCGCCACTTCAGCTCAGCCACATGAAGGTATAGTCATTTGCATAATTACAATTAAGGCAGCACCTCATCTTGAGTTATTTAAAAAACCCTGAGTGTTGGTCAGGGACTCAAACCATGACCTTCTGCACATCAAATTGGTGCTCCTACCAACTAAGCTATATGGGTGGCAGTCAATCAATTTTGCAATAGTCTATCATAATTGGTTAATACTTTACTGGTGTAACAAAAAATCCCAAAATCTGATATTTGTAGAAGCCATAGTCGATAAGAATAATGCATTACCTAAAGGTCAATAAGTACAAGGGATGCCACAAACTGCCGAACCGAGACAAAAAAAACACACACGCCTCAAAACGTCTATGATTTCCGCACAAAAACATCAAACTTTTAGTCTTGCATTCCTTTCACCATGTGACGGTATCCTTTCTTGATCATTTTCGATAATTTGTGGGAAAGAAAATTATCAAAGGATACTGACACGTGAAAAAAGGAATGAAGACTACAAGTTTAATGTTTTCATGTGGAATCATAGATGTTTGGTGGCATTACCGTGGTGTGTTATTTGTCTCAATTTCGCAGTTCCCTGACATCTGAAGTAATTAGAACACTTATAGTACACTCAACAAAATTACTCGACTCTGATTGGTCGAGAGGAGTACAATTATAGCGTTAATTGTACTCCGTAGGAGTACCGAATTAAGTGCTATGGCAACATGGCCAAAACAATGTCAAAACAATTATTTTCTATCATTTTGTACTTAAAATAACAAAAAAATAAAATTTTAAAGCCATAAGAACTAATCTTTTTTATGCATTTCAGTAATTGCGCGATGGACTGAAAATCAGCCGCCAAATAGACAAAGATGAGCGGCGTCGCTTCGCATTTTTTACTGAAATTTTGTTGAGTAAACTATAAACAAAAAATCACACGATCTTCTCGTACAATTTGGAATTAATAGACACTCTTCCCCTAAAGGCTTGTGCAATTACAAGAACTTTCAAAACATTACTAGTGTCTATTAATTTCCAAATTGTACTCGAGATCTTGCGATTTCCTATACTAATAGTCTTAATACTTTATAGGCATGGTTACTACATACAGATAAATCATTATCAAGACTTCACAATGTCAAAAAGACTTTCTACAGGCTGGGAGGTGGTCCAAAAGAAAGAGAAGTTGATTGTCAGTGTAATTACAGGAGTAAGCATTCTAGCAGCTTTGTCAATATGGACCCAGATCCTCCAAAAATTTCCCAAGAAAGTCAAGAAACAGCCAGGTAAGTCTTTCCTCTCTCACTTTTTCCAGTTTTGAGTAACTATATACCCGTGACTACTGACTTGCTTAAAGTGTACCTTACCCCAAACTCAATGTTTCCAGTATCCATGATTCTACATGAAGTAAATAGTTGCATAGTAATAAAAATATCTTTATTTGATTTGATTGATGCATCTTGGAGATATAAAAGTTTATAAGTTTCCAATATGCTAATGTTTTGCATGTACAAGACATTTGAGTTTATTTGTCATCATTTGTAAATTTAAACACTCTTTCTATAAATCCTTAAGAAAATGATGTTTTATAATTATAATACAGGTAGACTGTGAGCAGTCCCTCTATTTCCCTTGTTCACTGTCCGTCTGTCTGTCCGTGTCGATTGGCTGAAGAAGATTGGTTACGAAAGATTGGTTACGAGTCGAAAGTCCCAGGGGGAGGCACCTATTTGAGTCAAAAACACCAATTCACATTTATTTACTAAACAATAGTTTTATTGTTTATAGCAACATAGAAATGTCTGTCCCAGAACTAGTAAGGCACCAAAATGACAAGAAGCCAAAGCAAAGGTACACTCAGGCTAGACACCGGCCTAAGCAGAAGAAAATACCTTATTCTGCAATAGTTTGTTGTGCTGAAGACACCCCTGAGGTCCCTACACAGGAAAAACAACAGCAAGGTCACCCTGTAAAGAACTTTATAGCCAGTAAGTTGGACTATTTAATATATATTAGCATATATACCAACTTGTGTACTTCCTAAGAACACGCTCGCTCATTGGTTAATTGGAGGTGAATTTTGTACGATATTCACCTCTGAATCTCGGAATATTGCATCAACCATAAAGTGGCATCTGCCGGCAATCGTTTTGCAACAATTTCCGACGAGGAAATTGAAAAAATGAAAGTAAATGCCATTCCTATCAATTCTAAAAAGGCAACGAAGTATGGCCTAAACGTTTTGCTAAAAGTTTTGCATGAATTTGTCACGCAAACTGCAAGTTTATGTTTGTTTGTTTTTATTGAATTATTGTATATAAAAATAAGTTAATTATTCGCCTTAGGCTCAGTGAATATGGAGAATATTTACCTCTTCGCTCGAAGACTCGAATAATTGCTCGAATAATTGCTAAATATCCCTTTTTTATGGAGGGGGAAAGGGGAATTGCTGGGATTTTGGGAATGGCCAAAATCACTTGGTGTGTAGTATTTTCTTGAAACAAAATGTTGCCCAATTTTATTATTTCCATAATATTTTAAAACATGTATTGGTGTTTTACATTACTTAATATTTTAAGAATATAAAAGTGAAGTGTTACAGTATGTTACATTGAACCTGTTAAGTGAAAGATTCACGAAAAAGGAAGAAAATTTCAAAATAATGAGTCATGACAAAAATTTTATTAAATGATAATTGTAATCTAAATATAGCGTGCGCGCGTTATATTCACCTGCCTGTAGGTGATTATATGGCAGATAAGGCGTAAATTGTGACCCACGAACGCGCCGGATTTATTATATTCACTTTTGTAAAAATATACTAAAGCTCCTTACAGGAGTGACATGACACTGTTGTATCTAATTTACTATCTGTAGTTAAAGGTCAAAATGTAAGCCCCCAACTTCGTCAAAGTAGTTCTTCACAGTCTGCAAGTCAACAGATATACAAAGGTATGTTACAACAGTAATAATTATTGCCATTCTTTATAGAGCGCATTTCATAATCTCAATGCGCTTTAAGATGATTATTTCGGGGGACTTGACGGACTGCTATTACGGCGCAAATTGTAACAGTAGACCTTCTGGACGATGACCGCTCTTTTTACTTTGGAGATTTGCTGCCGCCGGGGTTCTCACTACTTTTTCTTTCCTGAAAATGTCTTAGCCTGGTTACTTGTGAAATTGCAAAGTGATTCACTGTACAACATCGATAACGTATTGGTTTTCAATGCTGGATTTCAATCTGATTCTTTTTGTGCTGTTAGCCAAAAAGAATTTTATTGAAAACTTGCGATTCAGGTGATGGACATTTCACACGAAATAGGAAATGACGTCAAGTGAAGTTGCTGTCGTTGTTTTGTTTCTTTGTTTCTTTGTTTGTTTTTGTGTTGTTTTTGAGCATTAGCTATTTGGAACACTTGTGGTAGCCGTTTTCAGTGGGCCTGTAAAAAACTGTTATTATTTATGTATGGTGTTTTTTTTGTTTTGTTTTAGGGGCATGTCTTCTACACTTGGACCCTCATCTTGTGGAAGAGACACAAAAAGCAACCCTGGAAGGATTGAGGAAATATTCTGCATATGGTCAGGATGACACGGATGCAAGTGCCTTACCCAAACCCCCACGAGGGTCACCAGAAGTACCCGGATCTCCTATTGATTTTAGTCCTCCAAAAGATGAACATTTATTACAAGACGGATCATTAGAATATGAATTCTATGATTATAGTGATGAGGAGGAAGACGAGGACTTGAAAGCAGTATGCCAGTCAGGAGAAATGTCCTCATTGTCATCAACTGGATCGAAATCCTTCGTATTTCAGATTCCTACGGCCGATATTGAGTATGGCACCGATGATGAAGAATCATTTAGAAACACGCCCTTGAATGCCTCATCAAACGACAGAGCCCTCTCAGCAGACTATGTCGAAAAAAGCGGAATATTTCTCGATGAATTGGCTGCCAAGCAGAAAGAAGAGACTGAAGAACTGTCAGAAATGTTCTCTGAAATGTTCAACGATAAAGTTAAAGTCGATAACATTGACTTGAGAAGTGTTCTTAGCACACCAAACACAGCTCAACAAGCTACTCACCGAGAGGAGAACACTGGGTTAAGTGTGGTGAACATAGGCATTGATAACGTTTTAGAGGATCAGCATCTCGATGGAGGTGTTTCTGAAGACATGTGGGTAGAAGAACCCTATGTTCCAAGGACACGAAATGAAGTCATGGAACGTAACCTACATTTAGGACTCGAACGGTTTCAAAGCCCTAAGAGACGAGTACAGTCTGCTAAGACCACGAGGCGGAAGGAAGAGGATGGCTTTGTACTGAAGGGGAAAACATTTGAGTTTTTTGACGTTAGGGATTTAGCTGTCAATCGGAGACTGAGTGAACAACGCAATGCGTTCTCTTCAGCTGAACCGGGGAATGAGAATATTTGTAGCGGCAAGGCAAACGAGGTAAAATAATTGTAGAGTTATAAGATAATATTTAAAGTTATCACACTGTAACAATAACAACGACAGCATGATGAGGATAAGGATAAGTAATACATACCTTATATATATATATGCATTTACAAAGGTAGGCCGGAGGCACCCTTTATAAGCCGGGAAATTATCGTATGTAAAGTGTTGCATTCCTTATTTCCATTTGTGGTCTCTCTCAACAAAATGACACCTCGTTCCACTTCTCTCCCATAAACATATCACCAGTCCAAGAGTGGGGCCCGCCCTCTTCCTCAGGCCCCATGTCCCTGGTTACTACATACTGTCGACATCTTAGACTAACAGCGGTAACCGAAAATACTTGCAGGCCGTGCAAACTAACCGGCAATGTGTGTATTCCAGAATAATTAATGTCTTGCACGTCTATTTCACAATACTCTTTATCTTATTTAAGGTTATTGGTAAACCACCTCGACCAAAATCTGCCAAAAAGCCAAAAGTACAAAAACGACACTCAAATGTGATATTGAATTCTAGAGAAGGACTACAAGAAGGAAATGAGCCATCGAAACATGACCAAAAAATACCTCGCCGTCCACTCTCTCGTAATCCTAAGAAATCTTCCTTAAGGAAGTCTTTCTCCCAAGGAGATGTACGCTGCCTTTCGCCGGAAGTCATTGCCAGCGTTAAAAAGACCGTTTCATTCAGTGATGAAGTTCTTGAGAAGCCCACTCAACTTTTAATACAAGGAAAATTTCAAAATAAAAATCTCGAGAACCCGGAAATACCCAATCCGGAAGATCCTATTTTGGACATTTCGAAAGCAGAAGTGCCCAAGCCGGAAATAGATGCTCAAGAAGCAAAAATGCCACCTGATGAAGAAAAAACATCTTCACAGAATAATAAGAACAGTAAATTGCTCAACTCTTTCGGGGTCATTATTCAGAATGGTCTCGAAGTAAAAGAACCTGTGATGGAAATACCTGACACACCTCCCAAGGAAAGGCCCTCTAAAGGAGGTCCCGCCAAAGAAACAAACTCGAATGTAATTGCTCAAATCAAAGAAGTTACTCGTTGCTCATGTCACGTTGAAGGATGTCATTGTCGAGATATAACAAGGCCAACCAAGGCAGTAATGTCTCAGGCTAAAGCAGCCAAAGAACAAGGCGGTAACTGCACACCTCATGGAAAACTACTGGTAAGTTTTCATAAATTCTCAGGCCCGATTTTTGTGTATGTGGATATCAGGGCCTTCTTGTTTCAGTTATTTATATGTATCTGAGCCCGGTTGTGCTTAGCCTGGATAGCGCTATCCGACGAACAAATCTTATCCAGTGGATAAATTTATTGGAAAACAGCATCGACTTATCCACTGGATAAGGATTTATTCGCCGGATATAGCGCTATCCAGGCTTCTGACAACCGCGCCCTGGACAGTTAATTACAGGTATATGGTAAAAAATAAAAAATAAAGAAAGGTGAAGTAAAGCTCAACGATCTGTTATACAGTAGGAACTTGTCGATAAATTGGATTGCCGTAAAAAGCTTTGTGAAACTGACGTTTCAAACGTTAGTCCTTCGTCGGAGTAAGTGGAAAGAAAAGATGAGAAGGGGCGAATAAATTCTAAGGTGGAAAATGAAGGTGACCAATGAGAAATAAGCATATGAAGAGACAAAAGGAAACAAAAGGATCGAAAAAACAATAAGTGAAAAATGGAAAGCGAAGCAGGACTAATTAAAAGTGAAGCGTTCATTCATCCCATGGGGACTGACAGTGCCAAGTGAGTGAATAAGCCGCATTTCTAAAGTTTTGCTGGAATTATTACTGCCGTGTAATAAACTTAAACCAGATTCTGTTAGATTCTGAATGATTCGCGGAATTAAAGTGGCGGGAAACTGGTTTAGAAAGATCTTGTTTACGAATGTCGTAAAGGTGATCTCTAAAACGGTCCCCTAAACGTCGGCCAGTTTCGCCGATATATAATGAATTGCAAAGAGAACATTGAATACAGTAAATTACATTAGAAGAAGTACAATCAAAATGATCAGTAACACTAAAAGTCGATTTGGGGCCTTTAACAGAGGTACGTGAAGAAATAAAAGGACAAGTGTACGTTTACGCGAAAAGCGAAAAGTACCAGGGTCACTATCAGAGCGAAGAGTTTATTTTATACATACTGAGATTTTCTTATCAAATTTCCCTGTGTGAAAAACAAGTTCGCGACTTTTTTTAGCCAATCAGAAAAGCGAAACGATTTGTCACACGTGAAAAAAGCGTTTCGTCCAATCGCAAACCACTGTCGAAGCGAATCGTGTTTTCGCGGTCATCGCGGGTAGCTTTGTCGAGCAGCTTTCAAATACTTTCAGTGTATTCAAGTTGTTCGTAGTTCAAATTAAACTTATCTAATCAAGAGCTAGGAGATATTTGTGAGGATGGCTGAACAATCAAGAAGTTTTTTGTGTCTCTTGACAAACCTATAGACAAGTTTATCGAAGACCAAAAAAAAAAAAAACAACAAAAAAAACAACAAACAGAAAAACTCTGTCAAAACACGAAGAGATGTAAGTTTGCTGACTGAGTTTCTCAACTCCAAAAATGAAACGAGAAGAGTCGAGAAAATCCCGCCAGAAGAGCTTAATGGGTATATCAGTGAATTGCAGAACTATCTCAAACGAACAACAGAAAAACATGTCTTTGATTCTGAGTGGAAATACTACAAGTACGTCTATAGAAAAAAGGCCAGTTTACAAAGTGCAGTGGGCAACGAGTGCCGTGAATCTTCATTCATGAAAAGTTCTAGTTTCCCTGCAGCAGGTCCATTCAGTGGAGCAGTTTTTCAATGAGGACAGTTTGACATGACAATAAAAACTTTAAACAAGTCGCCGAGTCGACCCATTGCTTCATGACGCATCAAGCGTGTGTTTGAATCGTCGAGACGAAGACAGCCCTCCGTTTTGACAAACTAAGTTTATAAGACTTCATTGACCACTGATTTTGGTTGCTTATTTCGTTATTTTCTAAAGAACAGTTTCATATTTGGTTTAGAATTTAAACGTTTTGCTATTTACTTTGTACCAGACTATGTTTTTTGATTTAAATAGTGATATTTTTACATGTAGCAAGCTTTTAGCTTTTCGAAGGAGAATTTTAAAATACAGCAGTTTTGTATTTTTTTAGAGAACCCATTAAAAGTGAATAAATAAAAACAACAAAATCTCAGTATGTATAAACTAAATAAATTACAGCATGGAAAGCGCTTTGTACGGGATTTTCCCATTCGTTGGTTTTGTATCTGAAATCTCACTCTTTCGCTTCGCTCGCTCGTTCGATTTCAGATACTTCACCAACTCGTGCGAAAATCCCGTACGCGCGCGCTTTCCATGAAGTAATCTCTATATCTTTGATCAAAAAAGAACGCAAATTACGATCCCTTTTAAAAGAAAACATAGGGCGTTAACTAAAAATATTAGCGGTAGTAGAGTCCGAATGAAGTAAATTAAAATTTTGATTAATGATGGGTTTAATCGAATTGTTAACAGGATGAAATGTAAGAGTGAAAAGACGAAGGACTAACGTCCGAAACGTTAGTTTCACAAAGCTTTTTACGGTGATCCAATTTATCTACAAGTTCCTACTGTTTTATTCAGAAACATCGACGCAGTCCACGCTACTTCTACTAGTTATCACCACTGATCTCTTATACAGGCTTGAATAGAAGCAAATTGGCAACATTTAGGCTTCAGATGAAACTACTTATCAATTAATTCGTAATTTTAGAACACGCTTGCACACGTTTTTGCCCATAAGTTAAATGGGGATGGGATTGGGCTTTAGGTACTCAATTTAGTACGAGGCTGAATAATTGCATAATAACTGGTTCCAAAGTATTTTGGGTTTTTCCATTTTAGAAAATAATAAATTAGAAAGGCTACTACTCCTCTTTAATTTCGGATAGTTCGTCAGACCCTAAGGTGCTTTTTAGCTCGGTTGACAATTTGCTCCACCGTAAAGCAGAGAAGCGCTTTCCAACAACTTCTTCTACTACTGAGCTAGTAAATAATTTTGCAAAGTTCTTTGAAGGAAAAATAGCTGATATAAGATCTGAATTCAATGAAGTGAGCCGCCATATCCAAGCCTGTATAGAAGAGGAGGAAATTTTATGTGTCTCATTCTCAGAGTTCAGAATGGTGTCTGAAAAGGAGGTTGATGATTTCATGGGTAAGGCTGGCAAAAAATTTTGCGAGCTTGACCCTATACCAGCCACGATTCTAAAAGAGTGCAAAACCACACTATTACTCGTTATCACTAAAATCACTACAATGTCGCTCCAATAGGGATCCATGCCAACTAGACTGACGGAAGCTTTGGTTAAACCGAAAGTAAAGAAAGAGTCCCTTAGATATCGAAAAATATCCCAATTTCAATCCTGTTTCAAATCTTGAAGTTGTATCGAAGATAATTGAAAACGCAGTCGCCTGTCGAATGAAAGATAATATTTCCGGTAACAACCTTGAGGAATCTTTTCAGTCGGCTTACAAACGCTTCCACAGTACTGAGACAGCTCTCTTGAGAGTACAAGATGACATTCTCCGTGAGATTGATAATCAGAAATGTGTTGCTCTCTTGCTGCTAGGCATGTCGGCTGCTTTTGACACAGTTGATTATGAATTGTTGCTTAAAAGGATGTCTAAGCATTTTGGAATAAAGGGTAAAGTGCTGAGCTGGTTTCGTTCTTACCTCAAAGACCGGAAGCAATTTGTCATGATAGACGGAATTAGGTCAATGGCAAAGGAACGTCGTTATGGTGTTCCTCAGGGATCAGTACTAGGACCGATGTTATACCTGATATACACTTCACCTATAGGGGACATTATCAGACGTCGCGGTCTTAACTTTCATCTTTACGCTGATGACACCCAGCTCTATCTCTCTTTCAAACCAACAACTACTGATCAACCGGGCTCCATAGCAAAAATCGAAGCGTGTGTACGCGACATAGACTCATGGATGGTTAACAATAATCTGAAACTAAACAGAGATAAGACGGAGCTTCTGATCCTTAGTGCTCGCCACCGTCCACCTCCATCAATAGATTATATCGATGTATCTGGCGAGCAGATCCAGCCTACTACTTTTGCAAGAAACATTGGAGTTACATTTGATGAGCATATGTCCCTAGACAAACATGTTACCAATATTTGCAAGACATGCTTTTTCCATCTAAGAAAAATTAGCAAAATACGGGATTGCCTATTTCTAACTGACACCGAAACATTAATACATGCATTTATAACTCCAAAATTAGATAACTGCAACTCATTATTATATGGATTGCCTAAATTCTTAATTGGCCGACTGCAGAATGTTCAAAATGCTGCTGCGCGTCTTATTAGTCATACTAAAAAGTATGACCATATAACACCTGTGCTAATGCAGCTTCACTGGCTTCCTGTTATTCAGCGCATTAATTACAAAATTCTTCTGATGACATACAAAGCGCTTAACGGCTGAGCACCTAATTACATCAACGAAATATTACAGCCATACAAACCGTCAAGGAGCCTGAGGTCTACTTCTAAAAATCTGCTGAGACAACCACCTGCAAGATTGCCATACAAACCGTCAAGGAACCTGAGGCCTGCTTCTAAAAATCTGCTGAGACAACCATCTGCAAGACAGCCATACAAACCGTCAAGGAACCTCAGGTCTGCTTCTAAAAATCTGCTGAGGCAACCACCTGCAAGACTGGTAAATTATGGCCACAGGTCTTTTTCATATGCAGCACCGAAACTCTGGAATGCTCTTCCAGATCATGTCCGCCAGAGCAGCTCATTGCCTACTTTTAAGAACAATACAAAAACACATCTTTTTAAACAGTTTTTTGATGTACTTCTCCCGTAAATTAGTTATGTTAACATTTATAAGTTTTAGATATATTGTAAAGCGCTATTGAGCTTCAGGAAATAGCGCTATATAAATTTTGTATTATTATTATTATTATTATTATTATTATTATTACTATTATTATTATTATTATTACTATCATTATTATTATTACTATTATTATTATTATTATTATTATTATTTTGTTAGCCAAACTAACATGCCAATGGATGAACTGCCATTCGTTGTTGATTAATTTTTTTAAACACTAGCAAACTTCAGCGAAAATTCAATTTTTTTGGTTTGAAAACCTAAGAGAGGGACTTTGGAAGCTACTTCAATAAATAGGCAATACGCAAGTATGGTTCTCCTTTACTTTAATCAACAGGCAAAATATCTGTGTTTACAATATGTACATTATGAAGGCATGGATTACTTTAACCTGCGATAATGATAACAAATCGCTTCTATTTTTCTAAAATGGAAAAGCCCAAAATACTTTGGAACCGGTTTAATATCATAATAGCACTGAAATAGCATCAGTGATTCAAAGTTTCTGGCTTATCTTTTCATTTAGAAACAGCGTCCTTCCAGACCAAGTTCAGCTCCCATCAAACGCGAAGTTCCTCTTTCAACACAAACCGTTCCCACGCCTCCTCGATCAAGAATTACATCTGCACAGGTAAGCTTTTTGAAAGCATAACAAAGCTAACAACTGAACTTGTAACCACAGATCTAGCCTCCTTCGCAGCCGTTCTTAGGGTCGTCACGCAACGTTTCCCTCCCTACAAACGTCTGCTTACTTGAGCCGAACATTCCTTTCCCTAAATTGACCAATCAGCACGAACCTACTAAAAACGAGAAGGTTCATGCTGATTGGTCGATATTTCGCGGAAAGCCACAGAACAAATATTGCGTCCTTCGAAGAAGTGTTTCAGCGTGTTTGTAGTGTTCATTGGAAAAAATTTCCTATACATTTGGAATATTTGCTCTTTTCGGTCTCTTTCTAAAGCAAAAGGTTGTATTTAAAAGTAAAGTTATATAGCACAAGTAAACTGCGTGACACAACATCCTAAATGGCCCTGTAAATCTTCTGTTGTTCGCGAACTACCGTAGTTAGCGTGTTTTCGAGGCTACGAATCCTGAGAAACCATAAGAGGCGAATGTTTAGCTAAAAGATAGTATGAGCTTATAAAATCAGCAAAAATACGGTTCTAAATTTTAACAAATTCCTATGAATTATATACCAAAATGTTCAGGAAAGAGCGGGGTTCTGGTTCTGTTTTATTTCAAGGAGAGACGATTTTCTAGCTTGACCCCGGTTATGTCACGCATTTTCTCTTGTAAAATACATCCAATCTACCAACTGGTTATGGTAAATCGCTTATCTATCAGGCCCTGCCATTATGTTTTGACGTTCTGAACATCAGAGAAACGAAAAACAACATCGTCGTAATAATATCGCCACTCATCTTCGATTTATCTTCTTTGTCGCTAGTTGTCGCCTTTCAAAATAATTCCAAAGCAAATTTTGACAGCACGCGGCATTCATTTCAAGTTGTCGCGAACTTCTAACGCAGGATTTGATTGGCTCTTGATAAGACAATAGGCCAATTTTGATTGGCCCATGATGTCGCATCGATAACAATGAGAAAGGAATGTTCGGCTCAAGTAAGCAGACGTTTGTGGGGAGGGAAACGTTGCGTGACGACCCTAAGAACGGCTGCGAAGGAGGCTACCACAGATCTTGATTCAGACTGATTTAAAGCATTTCAAAAGTGTTCAAAAGAATTAAAATTGACAATTGAAAATAAAACTTGAATATATTATTTAAAATTTTATTATCAAAATCAACATCTGAAGGTCATTGCTGTAATCTGGTGATTTGTTTGGGGGGGGGGGGGGGGGGGGAGGGTGGGGCTAGGAAGAAGGATGGGGGGGGGGGGGGGGGGGAAGGATTTTTGTAATGGATAGGATAAAATCGTGGTCACTTCCTGAGATGCGTTCTAGGGTTTTCGAACAAAGATGTTTGCTCATGGACCCTTTGGTTTTTATATATTCTCTTGGGGGATGTACGTGGTCAAGGTCAATGAATCGCTTTTAACTTTTGGCTGGTGGATTAAAGACTAAAGTCCATATAAAAGCATCTTATATAGTTATACACTCAACTTATTCACAACGTTTGATAAGGATTGAGCAATTCAGCTATCTCAAACCCTAACACATCTTATCTTCAGCTTTCTGAACACTTTTTTTTAATGCCTTAATTTGCATTACCAAGCTCAAAAGAATAATCAATACGTTGGCGGATGATACACGGCAATTTTTTACCCACTGTCATATTTATCGATGTTTATTTAATCACACACTGTGTCGATATCTTCATTGTCATCCTATTAAAACTGAGAATCTAAAGATCATGTTTAAAAAATTTTAGTCGCGGACATTCAGCCTCACGATAAATAGTTCCCCGCTGTTCTACGGAAATCTTGTTCAATAATCAGTTTGGAAATGTAATGCGTTGCTGTCAGTATTCCTTTTAAAGGTAGTCGGCTATCAAGTCATTTAAAGAGCTTTCGAAATGACCTCGAAAATAAGGAAGACGAAAACGATTTCAGTCTAATGCATCGCACGTGCCCTTCCATGCTTTATATTTTGCTGGTGATTGTACATGCGTATTCTTTCAGTTTACAGAAAATAGAAAAAATAAGGGGAGTCATTTTCAGTAATGTCAGCGTGTTAAAAATTGATTGTTAAAAGTTGAGATGTTGCGATATTAGTCATGTTTACAGATGATAAAGTACATCGATTAGAAAGTCAAGCTCTAATGGTAAGACACTTTAAACGACGGAAATCTTCTTAATGACTATAGGAAATGTACATATTGAGCGAATATTGAGACATATTAAGTCATAGGTGTATGATAAATAAGACTTTCGAATTTATTTATTTTTTAATTTTAATTTTTACGATTGTCAATAAAAATATCATAATCATAAATTATTAATGAGAATAAGTTTCATTGGCTATACAATTTAATAATAGATAATACTGAAGAAAGAGAAATTTTGACACTTTTATTCTTAAATATTTCCACTTTCCAGTCGCCATCAATAGTAGAATTGAATATTTAATGAGAATCTTCAAGTGAAAAAATTAATCCCGCAGCTGGTAATATTATCATGAAGTAGCCTTAAAAACTATTTTGTACAGTTCGCGCGATTTTATAACTAAAGGGTCTTTGGACTTTGGCCTGAGTATGAAGTATTACTGACAAACGGTGTATAAGATGTTTTGCGGATTTTTGTGTCGCTAAATCTTTGTAAGCTTACTCTATGCTATATATTTTCAAAATGAATTTTACATAATTCATTGCCCAATTTTGTTTAATAACCAACCGTCCTTTGATTTCAATCATCCCTACATTCTCATGGTTTTGTAATCATTTCACTATCTTCTGTCTTTTCGTCTTTTCCACTCTTTTTGCAGAAAATGTTTTAAAAAATGGTTTGATTGAACTGCTCTTTTCTGCTTTTCAATTTCCATGTAGTCTCCTCTTTTCGGCCAAGTAACTATGCTAGTCTTTACTGAACATTTTTTGAGCGTTGATCAAGGCTCTGTACAGCTGTTCTGCTTCAAGATCTATGATTACAATCGTTGTCCAAAATCCCTTCTTGACACTTTTCTGATACTTCATATTATCAAATTGATGCCACTTTTAGTCACGGTAATTACTTTTGCTGTCTGCTTCGTTATTGATCTTTTCCTTATTGTTGTTGCTATTGCTGACTTTGTTAATGTTGTTGTATGATTTATCATTATTTCATTAGCTATATACTTTCAAGGATTTCGTATTTTGAAAGCACATTCTCTTCTCTTCACTATTGTTTCTCATTATGATGACGATGTTCGTCCGGTTCTTGACCGTCCTTTATCTATCCATGGCTGCCGACTCGAAAATTCGAGGTTATCCTTTTAAAAGCAAGTCGAAAGTCGCGACTTCTTGCACCGTAAAGCAGTGGATTCAATGATGAACTAATAAACATTATTGTATTTGTCCAATAGAAGTATTCAGGTATCTTGCTACAAGGCTGGAACGTAAAGGCGTAAAATACATTACAGATCAAATTGGGCGCGAATGAAACCAGAAATACCACAGTTATAATTGCAAAGGTTAAAGAAGCTTTTCGGTTTTTGATATTGTTGCGGGCTTCAGATTCGTTACATATTTGCTCTCCGCTCTGTAGTACTACAGCATGGGTCTTTTGCTGTGCCTTTGTTATCTTTAAAATCTCCACATAACAGAAACAAATAATCCCAAGCGGAAAGATTAGAGTGACCAGTACAGTCACCAGCCAGTGGATCATCAAACCTTCTCCGTAGATAAACAAACCCGGGAAGGCTAGTAACGACGAGGATGTCCAAGTGATCCCAATAGCTACTGAAACGAATTTCGTCGTCAAAATCGTCAAGTACTGTAAAGACCATTTTATGGCAATATATCGGTCAATACTTACTAGTACTAGGTTGAATGTTGTCGCCATTAAGGTTTGTAATACGCAGAAGTCAAAAATCTTTCCGATTGCCGGTAGATAACTGGCTGGAATTGAGGGCTCTATTCGTAGGATATTCAGCGGTGAAGCGATTAGACCAACCAAAAAATCCGCTACTGCTAGCGAACATAGGAAGTAATTGGATGTTGTTCGGAGACGATAAGATTTGAAAACTACAAAGAGAAGGAAAAAGTTGCCAACGATGGCTAGCAACGCAGTAAAAACGTTGATAAGAACGTAGATGAATCTTGTGGCCAGATCAGTCTGAATTCGATAGCTGGAGGAACAGTTCATTTTTTTTCTTGTTGTTCCACTTTGAAAAGTAAAAATATATGACTGGTATGTTGTTTTGCTCTGGAAATGTGAGGCAGGCACCAAAAGGAGACGAACCCTTTTCAGATATCCTTGTTTGCAAATTATTTTATTGGATAGTTGGTATCTTCACCCAAAATCTAGAGATAACGAAACGACACGTTTTAAAAATCATTCCCAGCTGGTTTGGAAACATAGAAGGCTCGAAGCATTAGCAGAGGACGTGCGCTTCCGACTCTATCGCCTTGAGTTGTTTCTGGAAGATTTAACCTATTCTTTCTGTTTTTATAGGGGCTTGTTTGACAATTATAAATATAATATATAATTTACCACACACTTGTGTGACATATCTCAGTCTCAGCTGGTACGAAAAAACGAAATTAGTCTCAAAGGAACTTGATGAAGAAAAAGGAGGTACAATATGGTTTGACAAAAAAAAGCGCCTTTGAATTAATGAAAAAACGAATAAAAAATAAAAAAAAGGGAAAAAAAGGGGAAAAAAGCGGGGGGAAAGACGAGGAAAAAAAAAACAAAACAAAACAAAAAACAATATCGAAAACACAAATATTATTAAAAGGCGTTACCTAGGTAACGATGCGGTTTTAAAACAATTATAAAGAGTCAATAAACTAAACAACACTCGAATATTTGACTAACAGAAATGACCTTTCCTTTCGTATGTTTTCTTTTTGCTATAATTCTCGCTGTTCAGTTTAATCGATATTTTTCATATTATTAGTTTCATTGACCAACGCACCTTTTTTAGTGCAGCTGATAACAATTGACTACCATCTTTTCTTCTTCTTCTGATTACTAAGCACCTAACCACAGATTTTTTATTATTGAGTGGAAAGAAAATCAGTGACTTATGATCGAGTCCTACATTGAAATCATCCTGGGAGAATGCGGCTAAAGCGGTACTCTCAGAGCAGAGGCGAGTTGGAAGAATAAGGTGAACGCCTTATGCACGTACTGGCTCGCTGTGAGATGATAATAGTGACCATTAGATCCGACGACGAGTACGAGATCGAGTACGAGTACGAGTTTTAAGATTGGTCCTGTACACGTGGTTAACACTAAATCGTAGTCGATTTTCGGTTTTTTACAATTTAAAGTTTCAATCTACGTACACAACCACGAATACGAAATGACAGTGCCACAATCTTGAAAAGTTAGAAACTCGTACTCTTAATCGCTCTCTTACTCGTCGTCGGATCTTAAGGCCTCTATAATCAGTCGGTGAACAACGCCCTCATCAAGGATTGGATCGAAATTTGGTTGTTGAAACCTTAGTGGAAAAAAAAAAAAAAAAAAAAAAAAAAAAAAAAAAAGAAAAGAAAAAGAAAAAGAAAAAGAAAAAAAGTAAACGCTTGCTTTTCACACAGTTCCCTTAAACTCGTGTTTTAATAGCTTTACAATAATGAAGAAATAGAGAGCGCGCGCGCACGTTATCTTAGATAGAAATAACGCAACTGAAAGCGCGTGCAAGTGCTGTGTGCTCTCATAAAGCACGCGCTTCCACCAATGAGAACCCGAAATTTAAATCAGTTATCTTAAGCGCAAAATAGATTTAGCTTCTAAAGTATCAGAATATGTTTCAGACAGTTATCCGCAGAATCCGCGAAATTTCGCGGGCGTTTGCGCGCTTTACAAGGTCCTTTTATAAACTCATTGCTCTATGACTGTTTATCGTTTAGCCACTTTAGATCGAGACTAAATTCCTCTCAGTTTTAATAAAAGAGGTTCTTGAGGATATTTGCTTACTATTCTCAATCTAGGTTTTGTAATTAGAATTTTATAACTTGTAAGTAAAAAAAGTATTGAGTGAAGGTCTGGTGTAGGTCATTTTTAGCGTTACATCCTTTCAATTAAGGAATAGTTTACCAGCTTATCTTAGAAAACAAGCGAATATGATGGAGGAGATTTCGGGAGGAGCAATTATCAGTACCTTATTTCAGTGTTTGCATATCTATAATCTTAGTGTTTAAGTAGTATTTAATTTTATCTTTGTTTCATCTTATCTTAATATATTGTATTTCATAATATTTTTGATCATGGGGGAGGAAGAGACAACTACCTGTCAGAATGATCAGTTTTTCATGTGTGTAATACTCGTAAATGGTTGGAGTATGCACATACAGATCAGTGACATGTTCTGGATCTATAGGTTCAGATAACTAGCAGGTGTGCCGAAGAGAAATAAATGTGGTCTACGTGCGTTAGGTGTAATTTAAAGTTTCCATTTTACCGTGAAGTGATATCGTATCACTTCACTAATATGGTTTTTATTCACGGCTATATCACGCTCATCGAATCTAAATGTGTAATAAATTATGATACCACGTACCACAGGTGGCTCAGGCTCAATCTTAGCTTACCTTTTCTCTTGTTTACTCAGTGAATCATCAAATTTCATTTGTTAATGAACTAACTATTATCATATTAGTTATGATAATAGTTATGATATTTCTTATTTTGAGCTATTATTTTTCCTTTTATTTTATTTTTAGCACAATCGAAGTGGATCAGAAGGCAGTCGACGCGTAAGACCTGTGTCTGCGCACATCAAGAGGCCGAGGTAAATTTAACCATCCCTTGATAAAATATCTTGCAATCATTTATTTATTGTTTTTATCTTTTGCTACCATTTTCCTTTCAGAATCTGTAACTTTGTTCGTATGATTTATATGTTTTTCACCTGAAAGGCCCTAATTCATCAAATTCAGTCCAAAAATAAACATTTATTGAATTCGGTTTTAAAGATATCCGGGATTATCAGTGTCACAGAGCAGCAGGTAGGGGGACTCGCGATCGATGCCAAAGATATACGGGTTTAACTCGCGGATTTACGAAGACGGGTACAGCAGATTTACCGCAAACGGAGGTTAAAATATTCCTTAGATATACATGGCCACCATCAACGACATTCAAAACAAAACTGTGCGCAGGCTCGGAAATCAGGTGATGGATAACTCAGACGCTGACTTTGTCTTCGCTACATTTATGGAGGGAAAGACAGACAAAACTATGAATCACAAAATGGCTGAAAAGATAATCAACAGAATGCCGGCCGGTGACTACCGTTTGGAGTTGACATTCGTAAAGTACTTAGACGGTGAGTGGATAATAGAAAAGGGTCGTAATCCTATCAGAGCGTCTGGTAAGCAGAACCTGTTCGTTTTGAATAAGCACACACGACCGGGAGCACTTGAGGGAATAGACATGCTCTTCTACGAGGTCGCTTACCCGGTTACCGTGGTCATCTACGGTGCATACGAAATTAAGAAGCCGGACGTTAAGAAGCTTAAACCAATGCGACATCCTGGTAACTGCGTTGGGAAGCTGGTTAGGGAGTTTTTCGAGGATTCCTCTCGGGGTGGTAAGCTTACGCCAAAAAGAAGAGAAGCCATCAGGAAATGGGAGCATTCTACTCGTAAAACTGGAGGAACCATCGAAAACATCAAGAAGTTGGAAACCACGTTAGGAAGGCGAATCCATGTGAAAGATATCACCGACGGCTTTATTTACCCAGGAACGCATAAATACGAAGGCAAAGGTGCTCCCATAGTCATTTACCAACACAACGCGCACGCGTGGAGGGAGTTGAGGTTCCCAAGAAAGAAGGAGACAAAGGTCTATAAGAATTCCCCATTGACAGAATTAGTTCATGAGAATTCTATTTGGTTAATGGATTCAGAAGGATGTCAATTCATGACGCAAGATGGTACTTTATACCGACCAGAAGTGGAACATCAACGCATTAAAAGCGCCTGCGAAACCCTTGGTGAGGACTTTTCAGACGAAGTGCTCAGCTCTCGCAGCTTGGACTTCTTAGCCGCGAAGAAAAGGAACGGCTGGAAACCTACCCCAAAGGAGTTCAAAGATATCTCCAAAGCCTGTGTAGAACACGGTCACGGTGGTCTTTGGAATATGGAGTACAACGAAGACCAATACGTCTCCTTAGATATGAAACACTGTTACCCCGCCAGTTTCAAAGGCCTTGGGGATTGTAAGGAGTATTATGACCGTTACGGACATCCAGACTCCCAATTCTTTAGGGTGTCACTACCGGGTTACTACGACGCCCCAGCAACGGGGTTCATCAGACTGACCACCTGGGAGTTAGCAAAAGACTTACATCCCATAATTTACGCGTGGTATGGAAAGCACCTGCAGGAAAAGGAATGGATTCCCATACCTCTACTGAAGTTCCTCGAAGAGCGCAAGCTTTTAAAATACACAGCGCATGAAGCCATTCTCTGTCACTCCTCCCTCACACAATGGCTCCCAGAGCACAACCCCACAGCGCGGATTGTCATAGGTAAATTCACACAGGGCGCAAAAGAAGGAGAAAAACACATGCAACGGCGCCTAATAACAGACGTCGGTGAGTTAAACTTCCTCATCAAACGCGCGCATGACCAAGGAACGATGGTATCCGTAGAGAAATGGGACTACTTCATAGAAGGCCAAAAAGAACAGAAATGGAATGCGCTGTGTTATTACCAAGACCACAGACCGCAGTATTACCATCTGCGTGCCAGTATGTTAGCCTATGCGCACATTAACCTACTTGCGATGCTGCTACGGTTTGACAAAGAGGACATCCCACGCGTAGCCACGGATTCCTTGTATGTAAAGCCAGAAGTGTTAGAGAAGATGCAGGAGTTCTACACTGCCGATGAACTTGCAGAAAGTGGTCAATGGCGCGTCAAAGATGAGGAGATAAAAGCATGGAGAGGCCGTGTAGAATATCACGGAGAACATCTTTACGGTAGCGTGGAACCAACCGGGGAGCCTCTACCGTCGGTTGCGGACCCAATCTCTTACCAACGCTTCTCTTACCTTTACGGAACGGGAGGCAGTGGTAAAACTACCAGGGTCTTGGAACTCTTTCCAAAGATAAAGGTGTTAACGCCAACGCACCGTCTGGAAAGAGAATTAACGGAGATGAGTTACGACGCGCAGACCTACCACAGCTTCTTCCGCTGGAATGGTCAAAAGTGGGTACCAGAAGCCATCCACGACATACCCCCGGTGATACTTTGGGATGAGATTTGCACCGTTCCTTTAGAAATCCTGCAGGAATTTGTAGAATTCCTCCGTGGAAAGTGTCAAGTGATATTCGCCGGAGATCCTTGCCAGCCTCCTCCAATAACCGGAGAGATGCCCCATAAATGGTTAAAAGAAATGGTAGACCACTCCGAAGAAATTAACACCGACTACCGCAGTAAGGATCAAATAAGAAACCTGAAAGCAGAACTTCGGGGCCTTAGTGACGCGGAACAAAACAAGATACTACGCAAGAGGGTACGAGCGAAGAAATACGAGGACTTCCTTCACACATGGCATCCAAAGGATTTGGTGCTAAGCAGCAAACGCGCATCACAGTCTCGCATACAGAAAGACTTGCTAAATATACACCGAGAGCGCTTCCCTACGCATTTGGTGCCCGTTTCTTACAAACCCCACGACACCCGCATGCAAAAAAGAGACGTCTGGGTACCTGGTACCGACATCCAACTGCAGAACGCAGTAACGCATGATAAAGCCTGGGTACCCATAGAAAAGGTGGAAAAAATAACCTCCCATCCAGACTGGCGCTTGGGCTATTGCATGACAGTCCACAGCGCGCAAGGGCTTACCATAAAAGAAACCTTATGGATCATAGACCAGCGGCTGTGTTGGAGCAACCTTATCTACACCGCCGTAAGCCGTGTGGAGTATGCCAAACAGTTAAAAAGAGCCTGGGGTCCGCAATTGCGTTACGACCGCACCCCCGAAGAAGTAGCCAAAGAGAACATTGCTAAGAAGCTCCTTCGCTACAAGCGCCACGACGAAGAAAAGAGCAAAGATCCCCGCTATGCGGGGATAAAGTTTGACCTATGCGTGGACGACGTCTATGAGAAAGGGGCAAGGTGTGCCAAATGTAACATACCTCTACTATGGAGGTTTGACCCAAATGACGATCAACAGTTCTCCGTGGATCGCATAAATAATAAACGCGGGCATTGCAGAGGCAATGTAAGACTGACATGCCTAGAGTGCAATCGGGCGCGTGGAGCAGCACTACTCTGAGTCTTTGGGGACTATGAGCAGCTCTTCCTTGACAAATCCACGACTTGGACCATCTAGGTAATACAACACGGGCTGCCCTTCCTTGGTGACGGACTTCGAAATCTCATACGTTTCCAGGGACCAGTTAGGATCCGTGGCTCTCTTACTGCCACCTTCGAGTTCCCCCGGCTGATAGAGGTATCTGACCACTATGTCGCGGGGTAGCTTTTTTTCCTTTAGTCCGACCGCCCTTGAACTTCTGACGTAGGACTTGTGTTCCACGTGTTTCTTTTTTATGGCATCCTTGGGTTTCATTCCCGTAGCCCTGGCCACCTCGTTGTTCAAAGCCACGATGACCTGGGGGAGCCTCTGAGTCCATTCCCTGTTGCGTTTGGAGGGATCTTCCAGCTCTTTCCAATACTGGTATCCAAAGAGACGCTCGGCCAAGGTCTTATTGAATCTTTCGACGATGCTCTGACCCCTGTGGTACTCAGCTTCAGCTCTCCTAATCTTGGTGTCGTGGTCTTTCAGGGTTTTGGTAACCACGCCCATGAACTCTGTCCCCGCATCCACTTGCAGCAGCTTAGGCCATTTCAAGACACGCTTATAAATCCTACCTAGGGCTTCTGCGACTTCCCCAGAATCCTTGCTGGTTATGGGTTCGGCGTCCTTATATCTGCTTGCGACATCAACTACGGTCAAAGCGTACCTATAGGTCTTTTTTCTCACCTTGTCGTGCGGTAAGAAAAGCAAATCCGCCTGATGAACTTCATTGGGGGTATTTACGGTGAAGCTGGGCCTGGGAATGTACTTAGGCACGGGAAGATAAACCTGCCAGAGGGTTTGTTTTTTCAACCAGTTCTTAGCCGTTTCTTCTGATACCCTGGCCGCGGTCGCGAGTTTCTTGATGGCCGACGCTCCTTTCCAATAGCCTTCGGGTCCATAGTAAATCCTTTTGAGTTTATCCTCTACGCGGCCCATTATATGAATTCCAGGACGAGATTGATTTGACGTCCATTGAAATCCACCGTCTCTCCGTCCACTTTAATGGTGATGTTTATGCTTTCTACCAAATTAGACAAGTCATAACTCAAAGAAATGGGAGTGTATTCTTCTGAGTCAAATGGATTACCTTTGGGCAGAAACTTGGACATAAGAGAAGACTTTTCTCCATTGTTGTAACTATTGGCCAAATCGCAATAGACTTCATAAGAGGATGCGACTTTCCATTTCACATCATATGTACTGCCGCTATTTATCGTGGTACTAGTAAGGCCCAGGAGTTCTACCAATGAACTGTCCTTTAGATTGGCACTCCCACTATTTTTCTTGAATTTCATTTCATGGGGTAATCCTGTGGTAAGAGTATATCCATGCTTTGCTAGCTCCTTAGCCAGTGTTATGGGGGTGTAATGGGAATCTGGCAACTTTGGCTTGGTGCCGGAAGTTCCGACGACAAAGTCATTGACTAGATTATACCAAGAATTGTACAAAGAACAACTAACCAGCCGAACCTTATGGGCTTTAATGGGGGGATTCAGATAAGTGGTAAAGTTATTCTTGTCGCTTTCCAAAAAGACGATCATTATATTCTAGGCGCCAAAGGCGCCACTAGAGGCTAAGCGCAGCTTAGACTAAATACGCCAAAGCTACGCCTCCCGCCAGCCCTGCGACTCCTACGAAGACCAGCTCATTGTCTTTTTGTTTCTTAGAAGGCTGGTAGTAATTCTTGACCTAAAGTCGGGGTGTGCTTGCGCATAAAGTTTAAAGGCGTAGTCTGTGTTTTCGAAGTTCTTATCCGCCTGCATCTTGTCTTGGTAGTTCTTGTCCAACCAATCCCTGTAAGCTTGTCTTTTTTCATTCCAAGCTGCCACGTCTCGCTGATATTTCTCCAGCGCTAAGTCGTGTCTCTTTCTTTCGGCGGCTAAATCTCCGCTGCGATCACCTCTGACTAATCTATCCAAATACTGACCACCATAATTAGCTCCGGTGAATGCTAAAGCTGCAATAACTCCACCTGCAACCACGCTAGCCATTTATACTAGACGCAAGCAAAGCTTACGTCGTCGGCAGGTACTTTTCCTTCCGTAGGTAATCCTTTACCATGATAGCCCCGCCTACGGCAGCGGTCATCTTAGCAAAATTAGCGAAGCTCTTGCTTGGGTCTTCAGTAAAGTCTTCTTTGAGCACTTTCTTACCTACCCAACCAATACCCGCAACAATGGAAGTAATGATAGCTGCTTCTTCAACAGTTTTCAATAACGCGGTCGACATTATATTACAAAGCGAGAAGGAAAATCTAGGTCGCCGCGGGTGATAAATCTACTCCATTTCAGGGATCTTACTTTTTCTAACAGCCGGCTCCACAGGTGCGTGCACGGGCGCGTGATATGTTGGCGGTTCTACTTTTGGCTTCGTAGCCCGCCATTGTAAGTAAAGGCTGCCTGCTGCTATAGCAACTCCTAACGCGCCAATGACGTACCCAGGATTAATGAAGGATTCCTCTTCTTTTTCCTCCACCTTTTCTTCTTTTTTGGCTTTGTTCTTTTTATTCATCTCCGCGAGCTTCTTACCGGCAGCGACTCTGCCTGGAGATTTAACCTTGGTAATCTTTTGCTCCTCTTGGGGCTGCTCTACCTTCGACTCTGGTTCACTCATTTATATCTAAGGACTTGAAGGACTTGATAAGTACTTGACTAAGTACTTAAGGACGACTTGGAAATAACCTGGGCGCGACCTGACCAAGTACTTAGGGACGACTTGACTAAGTACTTGAGGCGACTTGATCAGGTACCTCAGCAAGTGCTGCCTGGAAGACCTTTTCGACTTCTCTGTCCTTCTTGAAGTCCTTCCAAGACACCAGTACCTCCTTCAAGTCGACGTGCTGAGCTACGTGCAAAGCCGCAGAGGCGACTGCCATTAACTTACCGCACTTCAAAGACAACCACCCGCAGGTTATCTTAAGTTCTTGGGATATGACATAGTCATCTCTTATGTCCTTCTGTAGTTGCTCCACGTCGTCTATGGGCAGCGCAAGTCCGAGAAGCTTGGTGGCCAGCTTAATGGCTGAGTCTGCTACGGCGTCCGTGGTCTTACTTGCAAGGGCGGCCTCGTACCTCTTATGGAACTTTTTGACTTCCTCTTCCGACAACTTATTAACCTGCTCATGGGTAAGTTCCTTGCCTATCATTTCTTTGCACTTCCCAGATGACACAAGGATGTTGAGTTGTTCCTTAAGGTTACTTTCATCTAACTGCGTGGGGACTTCATCTAAGAGCTGCTCAATATCCATATACATTAGGAATCATAGATTCCAACCGTGTAGGGAAACCTCAAAGAAAAGATCATTTTGGAATGTTGGTGCGTTTTTAAATGCCGCATGTATTCATGCAGCTGTTCCTTGCTTATCTCACCGCCGTAGTCAGAGAGAATGGTTTCCAGATCACTACGGCTCGGAGTATAAAATACGACAAGCGAGCCTATGTTTTCCCTGAAGGGCTTAGAGACGCTGGTAAGCTGCTGCGAGAGTAACCAAACGCTGATATTGTCGTGTCTGCCGCTGAAAGCGAGCTTCACCAACTCCGAAGTGCGTCTTTTTACGTCGTCCCCACAGGCAATGTCATCCAATATGAGTAAAGTCTGAGTATTCTTGGGGAATTGTCTGTGCCAAAACTTAAGATGGCCGGATAACTCGTTAGGGTCTAAGATATCTACAAAGAAGTCATCATCATTCCTGCCTATGCCCGTCCAGGTGCGGTTATTCACGTAGGTGGGGCAAAGCAGCACGATGTAGTCGAAGCGGTATCTAAAGGGTCCTAATAGCTGCTCCACGACGAACTGGGTCTTTCCGCAGCCGGTGGGTCCTACTATCAGAGCATTGCAGGGAATATGGTTCGGATCCATTATATATACGATGGACCCAGTGGACGCAGTAAGAAGGATTGCCACCGACGCAAAAGATAAAAAAGACACCATAGAAATGCAAAGGGAGGAGATCGATCGGCTGAAAGAGCGCGTGCAGGAATTGTACGATGAAATGTGCGGTCTGAAGCGTGCGGAAAGGTTTGGTGCGCTTTTGACGATGGCCGGTTGGGCGAAGGAAAGCGTGCAGGACTTTATTAAGTATCCCTTATAAGGGTTAATAAATTCTTATTATATAATGAAGTGTAAGGATTGCGACAGGGAGTTCAGTAGCAAACAGGCTTTGCAGTATCACCAAAAAAAGAAGGTATGTTTTAAAGAGGTGGATAACGTCACCACCTGTGGCACTTGCAGCCGGCAGTTTAGCAGTAAACAGGCGCTGCGATATCACGTGGAAGGAAGGGTGTGTTTGAAGTCTAAGGAAAGACGCTGTGCTGATTGCAATCGGCTCTTTAGCACGCCCCAAATGTTGCAATACCACCAAGAAAATAGGATGTGTTTAAAGGATGTGTGTGCGCGCTGCGATGAAGGTCTCACGGACGCATGGCATCAACATAGATGTCGTGGTAATTATGATTTGGACGTCGTATGCGAGGAGCATGGTGATATCGCTGCGAGATGTTGCCCAGCGGAAACCATAAGGAAGTTAACTCTTCGTAAGAAAGAAATAGACCAACGCTTTACGGAGTTCGACCGCGCCGAAGGTACGCGCTGGGAGAACGCAGAGTATTGGAGTGCGCCCTGTGACGCGTGTGGCGGCTTAAGGAAAGGAGATGATCATATCTGGCAGTGTTTGTGCCCGCAACATCATCCCCGCGGTTTTAAGGAGTACTTGGATCGCTTTGATGATTGGCATGCTCAAAACATGGAGGTAAGGAAAAGGCGTCCTTAGTTTGCGCAAAGAGTCTCAAAACACACTCTTATATTTATTAATATTCTTTGATTGTTTATTAAGAAGAAAAGAAGAAACATTAATAAATATAAGGACCCCTTTTGTAGAAGGTATGCAGAACTCAATAAGAAAAGAAGAAACATTAATAAATATAAGAACCCCTTTTAAAAGGTATATGCTAGCCTACGCAGCCGCCTTCTTAGGAGGATTCCTAATCGCCCTTTCAATATATGGACTGTATTACTTGCGAACTACCTGCCGACTGCATTACGCCACCGATACCCAAACCGCGTAAAAAATACACCTGCCTTCATTGCGACAGGGTATTCTCCGAAGGATCCTTTGTGGGGCATTGGTGCTCCGCGGATCCTAAAGCGCAGCGGACTTTAGCAGACGCGCTTAACTACAAAGAGGAGATGGAGTGACTCTTCTTTCAATGTCAAACTTCCATCGGCCATTTACCTTACCATAGCTGCGTAAGTGGGTGAATTCCTCGCCCTGAATTACGTACCGCACGCAATCCGGCGCCCAAAGGGAATATTCCTTGCCTTCTAAGTCTTTGAGGACTAACCGTAAACGGTCGATGTCTTCGAAGACGACGTAATTTTTTATTTCGTATGCTTTACCGTGGACAAGATCACGCCAGTGAGTCAAGCTGAGCTTCATTATACCTATGGAATATCTTTAGGTGCGTTTTCAAAGTGGCGTAGGACTTAAACCGCTTTACACAGCCCTTACAGGGAATACGAATGCCATCCGCGTAATCCATCAGGGCACGGCAGATAATGTCGTAATCGTTGCTAACCATCGTTAGGTAACCATTTACGTCAAGCTGCGAGATTTTCTTAGATTGCTTCGCGGATAAGACGCCGTTTCCTTTTGGGGTTTTCAACTCGATACACAACCCGCGGTATTTCTTATGCGCATTTAGGATTAAAAGGTCGGGTTGACCGGCTTGGTAGCCTTTTCGCCAGCAGGTTATTCGCTTGCTGTCTGAATCTTGAAGTTCGCCAAGACCCGGCGCTATGATGAACTCGGGGTAAAACCTACGTGTGTAGTCGACGACCTTCGCGTGTAGGTCGGCTTCATTTTCGATCTTGAATACTAACTTGTTTGGGCCGCCAAACCGCCTTTCTATTGCATATTTACCCGTTTTCCTTAGCGCGGGTAGGACTTCCTCAAAGACCCAATCACGAAACTCCACAGCTTTGGGTAGTTTGGAGCTAAATATCAGTTCGTACAAACCAGGTTCGGATATAAACACGGCATTTGGTTGCGTAGTAAAGGAGCGGTGATTCGCAGCCCTTTGTAGATCAACCCATTTTTTCTGGTATTTCTCAGATACGTGTGCTCTAATTGCATCTCTAGGGCGCTCATAGCCCAACGCCAAAGCCACCTCCTTTGCTTTGAAGTACAAAGTTTCGCCTTGCACTATGCATTGCAGTTTGGTGTCGTTGTTTTCAAATACGCGAAGCATTGTATATTTAAGAAATATTTTAACATTAATATGCAACGCTCTTTAGCTGATTCATTTCTACGCTCAGTTGCGCGTCCGACACCACGAAGACGTAGCAGTTTATCTTATCACCGTCGCCCGCACTGGCGTTTTTGGTGCGCTTGATCTCCAATGTTATGCCATCCTGCGTATTTACTAGACGTAAACCCTGACCATGTAGGTCTTCGTCGTTAATGGTGCGCATGTCAATCCACAGCGCATATTTATCCTTAAAGAATTCCTCGGGGCTAATTTGGTCGCCAAACTTGCGCTTTGCCTCCCTGTACACGTCTGCGGGCTTTATCCCCTGGGAGTAAACCTTGTTTGGGACTCCGTTAATATTCACGCCGACGTTAGTAATGTTAGGGTTGTGAAAGGCTTCGGAGTCGCGCTTACCGGCCTCGTAGGGTTTAGCAAACACCAACATTAACCCCGTGAGACTTCTTCGGGGGAGGTTAATGCTTTGATTGATAACCTCATCCGTCTTATCCAAGAAGCTAAACGTCTTATACATTACTACGTGGTCGTATAAGAATGCCTTCCCGGAGCTGTATTCCATGCCAGCGCTACGGGCCAGCTCTTCGCTGTACACGGTCTCATACTGTAGCTCTAAGTTGGTAATAGAGTATGGGGTTGTCGTGGTAAGTGCAGTGCTTAGCCCACCAATGATGTTATTAGCATCTGCTAAAGTTACTTCAAACTGCAGTTCGGCAAGCTGTCTTGGGTAATACACACCGTGATTCGTAATCACTTCAAAGTCTAATGGTATGACATACTTGCTACCATAGGCGGTCTTTATTCGCTTTGCGTCTGCCACCGCGGTTTCTCCGCTGCCGTCAGTAGGTTGCGTTTTCGTAGGTGTGCGGACCTTACGTAGAATGACACTACCAATTCCCTGCTCTATCCTTTGCGCGCGGTCAAATGCTGTTAACCATAGATCCTTATAGGTGGTATACAGATCGTACCTATTCAAATCTAATAGCGATTCCCCGGCGAACTTTACGCGCATCTTAGAAACAATGTTGCGGCCCACGTTGTTAACGATAATCCTTTCGTCTGTGGGGCTTGACTGCACCGCTAGGTCGAACCTTAAAGCCAAGGTACCAGGTACTAAGACTAGGTTATCCGTTAGGCGGGGCACGCCTACGTACAGGGTTTCCCCTGGCTTAGCGCTGCTGGGGTAAAGGTGACCCGGTGAAAGGTGCGTTCTGCTTTCAGTCCGCCAACCTGCTTAGGTAATACGTTGGGATTTAACTTTGAGCTTATCATATATAATGGAAGTAGAAGGAACAGACCCCGACTTCGATCCCACCACTGAGGAAGGTCAGGCTGACATTAACGACGGTGACGAAGAACCGCTGCTTCCCACCCAACAAGTCGACGATTCCCTAAGGAATAGAATTGCAAAGGCCCTAAGACATCCCAAAGCACGCGAGTACACGTTTCCGCGTGAGCACATAGAGCTTCAAAACATGGGCGAGCCGGAAGCAGCCGCACGGGAAACCATAGAGTGGGCAAAGCAGGAGCTAGAGCTGCGCTACGACAACTTTGATGCTGACGACGTAAAGCTCACAGAACGCGGAAACAAAGTTCTCATAAGCGTTCAAGACTTAAGATTTCCCGACAAAGACCGCTGGACAAAACCGCAAAACCTCTTTGATGAGGAGGGCAACGTTAGGGGTGACGTCTTGAGATTAAAGGGCTTTCAGCGTGCTACTAGAAGCCTGTTAGAAAGGCTGCACAACTTAACCGAAAGGACCAACGCGGAAAAACGTGCCGCGGAGCTGCAAAAGGAGTTAAAAGAAAAAGATGTAGAATATGCAAAGCAAGGTCAGCTACTTGCCGATGCTGAAAAGAAGTCCGCCCATCAAGATGAAAGAATAAAAGAAATAGGAAATCAGGTGGATCAGGCCTTACGCGAATTAGACAAAGCACGGGAGGACTTAGGAGAAGCCCAAAGCTCTGGCGCCTCAGTGGAAGCGCTGCGGGAAACGTTGGAAGAAAGGGAGGAGGAATACATGAAGCAAAACCAGCGGCTTGCCGACGCGCATAGGAGGGAGGTCGAATTTAAAAATCAAGAAATAAGGGAGCTGGTAGACCAAAGAACCCAAATTCGACGCGAAAGAAATCAAACTCAAAGGGCTCTTAACCTCGCCCTGCAAGAGTTAGACTTAATTAAAGACGATACCGATAACCTGCAAACCACCATAGCCGGCTCTTTAGTGGAACGGCGACGGTTAATGGCTGAAATCAATACTAAGGAGGAACAAATCCGGCAAAGAGATCAGGCTATTGAAGACCTGGAGGGACAAATAGAGCGGCAGCAAGAAGTAATCGAGGACCAAACTCGTACCGAGGAAGAAAGGGAGGCAGCTCAAAGGGAAGTAGAAATCCTTCAGGAAAGAGTCGCGGAATTACAGGCGCAAAAGGACAACCTGGAAAAAGAGCTGGGGCTTACCACCAAGGAAAAGGTAAAAAGAGCTCTGGTGAAGTATGGTATTCCGCTGGCATTTGCGGTTGCTATTTCGAGCGTAGTAGGAGTCATCCTATCCACGCTTAAGGCTACGGACGCGGGCGTAAAGAAATTAGGCAGTGGGCTGACGGACTTGGGAAAAAAGATGGCAGCCGGTCTTCCTGGGCTGCTGGGTTCGGTTGTTTCCTTGGCACTTAGGGCCGGCGGAGAACTGCTAAAGTTTGTGGGCAACAACATTTGGATCTTGGTCGTCGCTATTGGGGTGGTACTCCTGAAGAAGATGCAGGGTTAATCTTATCCTCGTATATTATATCAGGCTTATCGTCGTCAGGCGCGCGAGGCGTTCTCGACTGGGGATAAGTAAAGATAGTATTCGCACCGCCTTGATAATGCGGTACTAGCGGTATGGCAGTCATGGTACTAATAACCTTATGATGCCAGGTCCTGTCGGGGGTGTTAGCGTAACCGTCCGTGCTATTTACGAAAGCATAATAACCAAGATTGCTACTACCGTCGGGGTAAATCTGTAACTTGGCGTACTTACAATTGACTACCATTTGAAACGTGGCTACGTAAAACGCCTCGTTACTAAATGGATATGGCTGCGCCGAGAAATGAGTAGGACTTCGATTGTTGGTCGATACCCTATGAGGGGCTAAAGGCTCATCGTTCTCGTCAACCAACCTAAACCCTATGATTCCCGCCCGCCCCGAGGTAACGTTAATGCTACAAACGATCAACGCAAGACCTCCAACTTCAACCCACATCCCAATGTCAAGCCAGGCGTGATCAGTATACCGCCCATCCCTTAAGTAATAAGTGTAATGGGCTTCCTTCCAATGCGGATTCATATATTTCAGGCCTAAAGGCTAAGCACCGTAAGAGTGCTTATGGTCTCGTGGTTATAGGTCGTATCCCTTTGATTTTCTATGCTATTTACGCAAACGCTCCCAGTGTCGTCTACGCGTATTTGCAGCTTTACCTTCCCATTGCAATCAGCAACCATGTGAAAAGTCCAAGTCGTAAGATTCTCAGCGCTATTCGTTGGCGGCTCTACGGAGAAATGCGCAGGCTCCCTGTTGTTCGTTTTCGTACGCATAGGCTGCAGTATGCCATTCTCATCCAGGAACCTGAAGCCCACGTTGGCATGGCTGCTCGTGCCAATGCAAATACTACAAAGGATCAATTTCTTTCCTGAGTAGTTCAAATTCACGGACATGCCCGTGACATCAACCCAAGATGCCTGGGTGTATTTTTTCTCGCCTGTGTAAGTCGTATAAACACAATCTACTCCAGCTACGTAGGGGTTGTTCATCGCCATATATAATAGCTCAGACCAATGCTTGCAGCGGTTAAGCCGACCTTTAGTAAGTTATGGTCATATTCCTCAGGTATCGCAGGCAGGGCCTTCTTTGATGGTTTCTTAACTACGGGTAGCTTCGTTTCATGCGACTTTTTTGACTTCTTCACGAAATGGGGGATGTTCCTAAGAGTGTCAGAGTTCACGTCGTTCACCCCAAACTTCATATCCTTAGTAGCTCGTTGAAGTTTGTTGTTGTATCCTACTACAGAACCAGTATTTATAGATAAATTACTAGGCATTAACCAACAACCCGGGGCTACTGCATAGTCCAACCTCGCCTTAGAATTTTGTATAGCTAGTTGGTAACGCTGTACGCCCTTGCTAATGTCGCCCTCCAAGATCGAACTTTCGAATAGAATCAAGGCTTCGGCTCGCGTCTCTTCTGCGGCGCCCGTATTTCCGATTATGCTGGATCGGGTGTTTACCTGAGCTCCAAGGATAGAATACACGTAAGCTTCTATGCTGCGGTTTAAACGGGCAAGGCCGGCTTTGGTTAGTCCTTTACCTTCTGGGGGTATGAAATTAAAGTATTGCTTCGTTTGCTCGTCGTTGGTAATCTTGATAATCAGCGGGTTAGCCCCTGCATACTTACCGCCCTCGTCTTTGAACAGAGGTCCGTCTCTGACTTCCTTAGTGGTTTTGGCATTTGGTTCAAAGAAGGTGCTACTGTCGTGAGTTTCCTTATGATACCCAGTGTTCCATCGTAGATTCAATGCATGAACTTCCCTGTTGCTTAGCTCGTGCCCACCAATCCCCCAATAAGCCCAAATATGCCCCAAGCCATTGTTAGCACCGACAGTGCATCTAAAATCCTTCCCTACAACACCAAACTCCTTACAAAGTCGGTCGTAAGCAGGAACGTTGTATTTATTATCTCTTGGATAAAACGTGGCATCTCCTGGTAATGCAATAACACCCATCTCATGCAGTATTCTTCGGACGGTAAAGTGGAAGTGAAACATAAATATCGAATTCTTCATCAACTTCGCACTTACACCGCAGCCGCTGGTGGCACACCAAACCGCAAAGTTTAGTTGCTGCGGCCAATAACGCATGTTAGGACCACTTAACCATTCATGAGATTCCTTAGCGGTGGTATGATTAATGGGTACGTCTTTGAAGATATCTCGCACCTTTAACGAAAAGGAATGGTTGTTAGAGATCCGCATGTTCAATGTCAAATCCAAACTTGGATGTTTATCAAATGAAACCGCGGGTATCGGATAAGTACCGGTACCAAGCAATAATTCCTTTGACCAACCTTGCACGGGTTTTGGATGTGTTGGTGTGGGTTTAACATAACCAGAATTCTTCAGTTGATTGTCTATCTGATCGACCAGCGTAGGTTTCAAATCCTCGTTGCTGTACATCCTAGAGCCGTTATAGTAAATCCCATCGGGTCTCCTTTCGAACTTACTAGGGTCTGCATGCGGAAACATCTTCCTAAATGCTCTCCAATTCCAGTAATCCCGGTTGTCGTGATGTGGCTGCTCCTCAATATCATTCCCAAAAGCGTCGTACATTAGTATATATAATGGATGTTATACCATCAGCACCTCAGTTGTACCCAGATGTTCCCTATACTACACCTAATGAACTAAACGCCGAAAACTTTCGTCTGAATAAAGCGAACTTAATCCTGGCTTACTTGGAAGGGCAGGCAAAACACTATGAAAAAGTTAGAAAAAAGTACGTTAGAGCCCGGAGTACGCTACATAAGATTGCGATAACTTCAGGATCCATATCTGTTGTGTTAACGGGCTCTGGCGTTGCTACTTCGCTTACTGGGCCGGGAATAATCGTTGGAGTTCCTTTGGCCGGCGTTGGGGCAGCTTGTGGTATCATTTCGGCTGTTGCTACGGGTATTATGAAAAAGCTATCCACGAAAATATCCAAGCATGACACGACAATAGCTCTATCTAGGGCTAAAGTAAATACTATTACCGATCTTGTCTCAAAGGCTTTGCGTGACAGAAAGATAGACGACGTAGAATTCTCGCTTATTCTGGCCGAAGAAGACAAATACGAGAAATTAAAGACGGACATAAGGAATAAAAAAACAGTCGTAAAAGATCTTTCCGAGGAATCTCGCAAAAAGATTTACCAAGAAGCGAAAGAAGAGCTTCAAAGAAAGCTTGCTCAGTAAATATCGTGACAGGATTCTATTTACATATTGAACGTCAGTCTGGAAATTACGCGTAATCTTATGCCATAAGATTTATGCTAATTACTCATCTTATGGCATAAGATTTATGCTATTCGCTCATCTTATGGCATAAGATTTATGCTATTCGCTCATCTTATGCCATAAGATTCACTATCTTCTCGGAATCCATCCTAACAGGGGGTGGTTGGGGTCAATTTCGTAAAATATTTCGTAGATTACGTCAGGGTAATAAGGAATATCCTTATCCAGCCGACAAAACATCCACTCGGCTTTTGTCATATCAGAAACCTCGGGAATAGACTTACCGGTAATTTCAGACAAAAGATAGGGAATAGCTTTGTAATATTTCCCTAGTTTTAATTTTTTCAGCGTTTTCCGTAGACTTTGCGGGGTTGGCTCTTCTAAATGGTCTATGATTTTCTTCTTTACTTCGTCGCTTAAATATATCGGATGTAAACCTTGGATATGACTCATCCAGTCCCTGAAGTATTTTAATCTCTTATATGGCGTTTTCTTACGACCTCCATTGGCGTAATATTGCTCTTTGGTAGCATTTGGTACGGCATTACGAATATTCTTACCACACTCGTAACACTGTGCTGACGTGTCATCTTCTATTTGCATTTTTTTACCACAACACCAAAAGGGTTCTGGCTTAGGTACGATAACTTTAGGTCTTAGACAAATTATGCAAAAGTCGTTAACGAACTTCTTACATTCGTGCATCGTATATTTATAAGATATTTTAACCTCCGTTTGCGGTAAATCTGCTGTACCCGTCTTCGTAAATCCGCGAGTTAAACCCGTATATCTTTGGCATCGATCGCGAGTCCCCCTACCTGCTGCTCACAGCAAATTGATAATTCCAGATATCATCAAAACCTCATCCAATAATTGTTTAATAACTAGCTACACCGACGCTTTGAAGACATAGTATACTTTAGTATACCATGTGATATGTGTAGTGCTGCTATAACACCCTCAGGCATATTATCCAACAGACATTCCCACGAAAGGGCGCGCGAAAATGTTCGTATCGGGATAAAGGGGAAGTTTCTACCTTCCTCCCTGTGCTGTCCTTTCGATAATTTTTTTTTTTTTTATCTTGTTTAAGTGCCAAAGAAAATCGCCGGGTACGAGAACGAATTCATGCACCAATACCACCAGGTAAGGGATTGGGTACTTTCGTAAAATATTTTCGCCCTAGAATATTTTAAGTTAGTGAATGTTAGTGCATTGTCTATTTGACGACTTAACTGATTTACATTCGGTTAGGGTTAAATTTATTTAGTTATCTGTTTTTATATTTAGACAGTGTTTATTCATTTGATTTCTTTTTACATTTAACTTACATAGTGCGATAATTGTTTTGATGCATATTTATTTTAGTAAAAACACGCAGGTGATTATAGAAAATCTCGCACGCTGATTGGTCAAGAAACTCACACTATCACACGATAATCACCTCGAGCGAAAATCCAAAATGGCGGCCAGCCGCTTTGTTGCTTTTACCGGAAAAAAATACCTTTTATCTTCTTTCTTTTCTTTCTTTGAAAGAATCACCTGTGTATTTATACTAAAACAATTACTTACCTCAGGCTCAGTGATTATTGGGGAATATTTACCTCGCCGCTCAAAGACTCGCGTCTCGGTAAATATTCCCCGATAATCACTTCGCCTTCGGCGAATAATTAATAAATAACTGCCATAGCTTCTTGAATTGACGCCTGCATTACATACAGGGAGCCCATTTATCGTAACTTATGCGGGTATACAGCAAAAGCTTTATGTACACAATTATATTTTGCTTAGAAATTTCGATGAGTTTATCCCTTAGTTAACTCCATCTACTCTGACATAAGATGATCACCATCAAGGGAAAGGCTGTGTTGGTGTTCATTAACTTTGTTGATGTTAGGTTTTGGTATAGAGAAGAACCTCTATTTAATGGTTTTAACCATGTTAAAACATCTATAAAAAAGCTTGTTGTCAAAATCAAAAAGAAGATTTTTTGCACTACTTTTTAGCTCTATAAGCGGTCAACCTCTATCTATCGGTCACTTGACAATTCCCAGCTTTATACAAGTTTGACTGTAGTCCTTTGTTCCACATAGAAACTGTAGGAATGTTTTCACATCTCATGTGGATGTTGAGATATTTAAGTATATACGCGCTGTCGTGCTGTAACAGGCTGTATACCATGCATAAGAGTTATATTCGTGATCCACATTATCAACAAGGATAGTGGTTAATATTCGTATTTTCGATGCGCTTTATCCTCTTTTTTGATTGAGAAAACCATTATAGTAGTTTTAATACTCAAGATGGACAAGCACTAAAGGCGTGGTCTTTGTTGATGTTGGGGCATTCAATATGTTTAGCCCCGTGCTGTGGTGTACAACCTCATTAATCATAGTAGTGTTAATATTCTAGATGGACAAGCAAGGCGTGGTCTTTGTTGATGTTGGGGCATTCGATATGAGTATCCGTGCTGTGGCGTATAACCACATTATAGCATTGTCTAGATTCTAGATGGACAATCAAGGCGTGGTTTATGTTGATATTGGGGTATTCGATATGTGTATCCGTGCTGTGGCGTATAACCCCATTATAGCATTGTCTAGATTCTAGATGGACAATCAAGGCGTGGTCTATGTTGATATTAGGGTATTCCCGTGGTGATAATGGGGTATTCGATAACTTTATTCCCGTTCTGTGATGTATAACTTCTTTCCTTTCTGCATTTCCAGCACTTGCATATTCAGTACCATTGGACTTACTGATTGTAATACTCTTTTTTCGAGACCTCATTCACCAGAAGCTTCGGTGCTATACTGCAAGCCGGCCTCAATCGCTGGCACTGACAGTGGTCACAGCCAGGGTTTTGTTGTGTTCTCAATGTTGCTTTTACATCCCATTTTATTGGAGACGGGACTGCTATTTAACGTTGTCGTCCGAGCCAGGTTTTGACACCTCAATATTGGCATTAGCCAGGGATTGAACCTGGGACGTTCCACACCAAAGCTGAGCACTAAGATTGCGCCACCGAAGCTCTCAATTATAGCAGTGTCTATACTCTAGATGGACAAGACGTGAAGGCGTGGTCTATGTCGATGTTGGAGTATTCGATAAGTTTTTCACTGTGCTGTCTTGTACCCGACCATAAACTATATTATTCCTGGTGTCAATCATGTGAATAGACGGAGGCTTTGTCATTGAGTTTTGCCCCAGTCGACAACATTTACACGTCAAGCGAAATAGTGCAGCTCGGAACTCTGGCATTCTGCTGGCATAAATAAAAGTATTGATAAGGGAGTTCATGTAATGTAAAAGTTTAATAACATTTAGGGCAGTTTCGTTGATGTGTAAATAAGTGTAGTAATGAATACCATTTATAATAGCGAAGGGGAACCAGGCTAGGATCGACGCAGCGGAAACGATAAGTAATGTCTTGGCAAGTTTCTTGTTCTGGTAGTGATTCTGCCTCACACGATTCTTTCCAGCCATTCTTTGACTGCAAAGCTTAAAGTTCGCGAAAACCACAGAATATGAAATGATTATCAAGAAGAGTGAAGATAATAGAAAAGAGAAAGGAACCCAAGCTGCATAGACGGCGTGGTCTTCAAAGAAACCATTAATATACGTCGTCACAGCTGCTACCATCGCAGCGAATATCCACGTGGAGATAATGATGCTGACGTAAGCTCGAGATGTCGTAACTCGATGACGTAATGGCCACACCGTTGCGAGCATGCGCTCCAGAGAAATAAGAGCAAGATTCATGATTGACGTTAAACCTGTGAATATATCTAGATAGTGATAACCATGGTATATAATAACGTGCACTCGAGGTGATGGTTTGGACCATGTTGAATAATGTAGACCAACAATATATATATAAAGAGGTAATGGCAGTATCCCCACGAGGAAGTCTGCTATTGAGAGATTGATGAGCAGATAAACGCTACGTTTCCTAAGGTGCTTGTTCAAACCAAACGTGACGATTGTCATGCAGTTACTAACGAGGATACCGATAGCTTGGAATGAGAAGGCGCTGCACCACAGTAAGCCCACGCTTGGGTTACGAAGAACAGTGGAATTTGAACCATTCATTTTCTTCGTTTCCTTTTGAAAAACAAAATGCATGACACATCATTTATAAGAATATGGCAAGTGCTTTTTTTACAATAACGGCATATAATATTCTAGACGATAGGAATAGTGTATTGGATAGTTATGTAATCGCCATCCATGCTGAAAGTATATTTCAAAGAATATTTGTTTATACTCATACATTGTTGACATCCAACTTCCTTCCCTTCAATAAACCTCTAAAAGGGCTTTCATCGATTGTTGAAAAATACAACCTGAGAAATCCAGCCATTTTTTTTACTACATTAACCTGTGCTCTCTGACAGTCATATTTTAAAGAATTAATATGCCTAAGGATGTGAAACGTTTTCAATATTACTGTCCCAACATACTGATAGAGAAAATAAATGCCATATAAAGTCGAATTAGGAAAATTCGATTCAATTTCTGTGAAGAATGAATAGGAATAATAATTGATATTTTTTATTTTTTACTGCATGGGCGGCCATAGATATCCGTAAGTAAACCGCCCAGACAGGAAAAAGGCTTCTGTTTTAGATTTTGTTTGATATAAAGCAGTTTACGGCATTTAAACTATTGTAACAACTATTCAAAATAAGGAAGTTTTCTCCAAGTGAAAGAAAGATGGAAAATGAACTGGCAGTTGATAAGAAAATATTCTACTATTTTTTTACTTAAAAGTTTAAAATTTCTAAATTTTCAAACATTTTGTTAAGCACGAAGTGAAATGATATTAATGAAAAAATCTTTCAAAAATATTATAGATCTCAAATCGTTTAGCTATGGACGAAACCTTCTACATAGCTTGAAAGAGGAACATTATAATCCTAGGGGCTAGACTCTTCATTGCGAAACCTTGGTCTTCGTGTGAACTTGGTCTTTGACTGATAAGCGAAAAAGAATAGACGGGAAGTAATGCCAGTCGCTGAAAGATAACTTTGATTTTAATAAACCATAAAAGAATAGACAGGAAAACAACGAAAATCCCATGCCGAAATTTGTGAATAAACTTGACTTTAATTAGTGGCAGAACATTATCTTAAAGACATGTTTATTGATATTAGAAGAGGTTTCATGACGAATTTGCTCGACAGATGTGCAGAGAACATTTGTGAAATTTGGGCAAATGATCTGCTTTTCGATTCCCTTTAACACCAAATATCTTATGACAAATAAATGATAACTGCTGGGATACGCATATTGTAATACCTAATACTAATTAGGTCGAAAGAAATAAAACATCTCTGAGCAAAAAAGAAAATTCTGTCGCATCTTCCATCTGTTTTATGATATAGAAGTATCCTCGCAATCATGATCACCGCGGTATACAGGTTATACCTATATCATTGCCAAAATCAACATTTGTGGGCGCCATCCCCTCCCTGCTGGTCGTAAATATTTCTTTCTGCTGAATTTAGTACGTTTTCGACCTAAGAACACAAATCTCATTTACAATAAGCTAGTTTCTCTTAATGAATTCTTGCTTTACCCAACTACTGCTTTTGCTTTACCACTAGGAGCTCTTAGTCAAACATATTCTTTATAACGAGTTAACGTAAAGCTTTTTGAATGCTTAGCTTGTCATAATCACTGACTTTAGCTGTCTGATTGACTTTTACAATCCAATGTTATTAGTATAAGCATTCGACAGAATTTACACTAAATACTAAAACTCCTTGCTTGACATACCAGATTCTTTCTTGCGTGTCAATGCCAAAACACACGCCTTTATCCTTGCCTCTAAGGAAAAGAATATTTATCGTACTGGACCGTTCTTCTCTTTGTTGTCCTCATAATGTGACCACATCAAAACTAATTTTCTTTTCATTCGCAGTTATTCTACGTTTTGTTTTACACGTGATGTGTCTATTTTAACTTGACTGAGTGACGCATGCTCAATTAATTGGTGGCAAGCGTGGAACTCATTTTAAAATCCTATTGGTGAAACAAACGATAGCTGCTCCCAATAATGATATTTCTCTTTCATGACTCACATTTTGAGATATTATGTATTCATGTATCATTACTGTCTTACTCACTATTGTTAGCCACTTGAAACATTCACTGGTTTGAACAGGGTAGTCCTATATTTCTCTTCTGAATTACGTGTTACAACGAGGTGAACACGTCTTTAAGCCCTTCAGTTCTTATCAAAAGATCATAAGTCATTTAACATTTTATATTTAGTACGTTATTGTAAAACATTTCTCATTTTCTTTACTGTCTTGTTTCCATTCAAATGTCTAGTCCATTTATGACACTTATTCAATAATGCTTCTTCAAGCTTTGGCAGTTTTTCTCATTTCATCTCATTTTCCCACTCTATTTTTCTCCTCTATTTATTATTTGTCAGGCTCTCAAAAATTAGCCAGTCAACCGATCGGTAGCTCGTAGACCAATATTCCATACTCACTGCAGCGTTTCGACTCATTAAGCATCAGCTCTTATGGTGAATTACAAATACTTCGCCACAGAAAAGGCGCAGCATTTTGTGTGAAAAGCTAATAATAATTAAGACTACAATTATGAGGGTTTACCAGTATTTTTCTTCCAATTCTTGCTCTTCCTCTGCATCGAGTTTGGTACAACTGGTTTTTGCAGACCGAGGAGAACCCGAACTAAGAAAAACGTCGCGGCAGAACCAACAAACGACTTTACTGATTAATGTAAAACACCACCATGACCAGAATTCAAAGTTGTGTTACAGTCTCAATCACAGCCAAAATAACAGGAAATATTTCAGGAAGATTAAGCAACATTGCCCAGTGTCTCCACACTAACCTCAACAAATTATCCCCTTCTCTTAAAACAGGTGCGCAATGGGAAATGGTTTCACAAGAACCCTTAGAACTACCCCTCCCCTCACCCCCTTATCGTATGTTCTAGAAATTTAAAAGTAAACTAGCTGAAATAGATTATTTAGAAATAAGTAGGTACGAGAAAATTCGTTGTCATAAAATAAAATTTGGTTGGCGTCTTCCTGGCGGATTGCTAAATTGTCTGGTGATAAATGCTTACTAATTGACTTGGTAAATAATCATATCTTAGATAGTCGACTCTATCACGCCTCATTTGCTATCAGTTTCTTGATATTTTGTTTTTATATGGTTTATATTCGAGCATCGGGGTTTGCTTTACACCTCATAATTAACAGCCATTCCTGAAACCATCTAGAATCACGTTTCATATGAGGTATTCTATGTTATGTGACTTGGATTGTCAAATCTTTTGAATCTATCTTCAAGAAAGTGTATTTTTGTACTATACACCAAGCATGGGTAAACTTACTTAATGGAAAAGGGTTCTTTCTTTTAGAGTCGTATAAATAAGTATAACAATCTCGATATATTCGTTTCGAATATTCGAGATTCCAAACAAATGTGGCTAATAGTGGATTGCGATTATTTTGGACTGTGATCTTATGATTGTCCAACCTTTGTTTTGGATAATCTAAATGTGAATCATATGGAAGTTCAGTAGCGTAAGTAGGATGCTGTTGGAGCCTCAATGTGTTACTGATGAAGCCAAAAAGATCTTTATCGTTTTATGTATCAATAGTGTTCATATTGTAAACAAGAAGAAAAAACATCCCATTACAAGGAGTTTCCTGGTAAGATGAAATCCCATTTCATTAACTTCCCTTGGTATAATGCTTAAATCAAAGCTTTATCTCTTTATCTCAGTCTGCAGTTGCGTAACTTCCCCTCTGCCTCGAAAGGCTAGACTTTAAAAACCTGCTCCTATTGTAGTCCAAACAAATATTAAGGGCTGACAGAAAAAGGCATATATGATGATAATTTTGTTTCCTATTTTCATGATCTGTTCCTAATAAAAACAACGGAAATGCAAGTCAACTGGAACTCGTATCATTCGTTCATTTACCAGTTTTTGCTGCCATTATGCTTTTATAGAACTAATTAAAGACGAAACTTGTTCTGCTGTTTGGATGAACAAATCTAGTGTTATATTATAAATCTACTTTTGGTTCTCTGTATTTCTAAACTTGTGTTTATTGTTAAAGTCATTAGCAGATTGTAAACTAGCTTTATGGTATTTTCCAGCGAACATATCGATCAAGTTGCCAATTCCTTTACAGGCAGCATTAGATTAGTTAGATGTGGATGAAGTTATCAATTCTCCTTTGCCATTAAGGTAAATGACATGAACTTGATAGGAGAATATTGACTTTGGTCAACCCTTTCTTCTAAAGCCTTGCCTAATTTTTTTCTATAAAATTGCAGTGTTTACTTTTACCATGCTTATTTACTTTGCATAACAAAATGAGAAATTATAGATTTTGATAGCGTTTGTTTTATCAAAGTGAACAGAATTATTATTTTTTTCATACTTACTTTGAATCCCTCGTTTTCCAAATAAATACCATCCACTTTGTTAGGATTTTACAGAATTAAAATTTTAGAGAATTTGTAGCTTTTGAGACCCTATTATTTACCAGACAGAAAATTGAGAGGTCTGTGGAGGCTGTAATCGCATCAGAAGCAGTTTGGGGTTTGACGGTGGGTCGTGCGATATTGCAATCTCTCAGCCGTCCAATAAAACACTTGATGCGCTTCTTAGATTATATTGTATTAACGTCGTAACACGATTGTATTTCAAATTTATAGGACGACGTCATTTAAGCAAAAAATTAGCAGCAATAATAAAAGCAGTCTAGTTAATTTCAATCGTTCAGAAACAGAGCTTTCATTCAGCTTGAGTGTTGCACTGAAAGAGCCGTCAACGCGCCTGAAAATTCAAGGGCTTTCATCCGATCATTATCATATTTAACAGCTTCCTTGATGGGCTATTGTTTTAAACAATAGTTGTGGTAGTGCAGGAAATAAAAAGATATAACTAGCTAAAAACTAGTGTGAGCTGCGTCGGTGTTTCTAATGAAACAGTAATGATGAAAAGGTAAATTATACACCGTGAAAAGATGAAAAAACTTAAGTTTTTTCATCTTTTCACGGTGTATAATTTACCTTTTCATCATTACTAGTGCAGGAAATATCCATCTGGCTGATATTTACTAAATAATTCTTTCAAGTTTGTGATGTTGGCCTTCTTTTCCCAGAGCAAATTTTAGAGGAAAAACTGAAATGCGATCTAGTTTGTCTCTTCTTTTTTGGTCGCCATTTTGAATATTAAATGAGGATGTCAGAATTCCGCTATTCGCATCGGTTCCTAACAGAACGAGTATAAATAAGTTCGCTCCCAGATCCACCTCGCACAGTTTCGTATGAATCTTGTAGTCAATTTAACAAATCGTTCATAGATTTCCATAGATTTCCAAAATGTTCAAAACTCAAGTGGAACCACGAGCGCAGGGAATGAAGAATCGCTCGCGCTGACACTTTGCGCAAGCGATTCGGCATTCTATGAGTTCGTCCTCTTATTAATCAAAGCTATCAGCCAATCAACTTGACGAAATATGAAATATTGACGACTTCCTATATATTCCTTTGATCTCTCGCGCTCATCCTATCCGTCCATCAACTGTGTTCAGCCTTTCCCCTCCCCCTTCCCACCCTCATTGTCAGTTTCTTTCTGCTCCGTTTTAACTGAACACGGTTGCAAGTACCCCATTCATATTTATCCAGCGTGGAAGGGACAAGTGCAAATAGGATACTATTTCATTCACAGCTTCATGTTTCCATATGAACAATATTTCAGTTTTGAAAAAAAAAAAGATGTTTCCGAGTAAAATTTGCTTGAAGAAACACGAATCGCATCTTTGATATTTTTTTGTTTTATGACGTTCAATAGATTCCTTTAGTACTCTAAAAAAGAATATCCAAAGTATTTCCATATTTTCCGAATGACATCTCTTTCTCTTCGCATCAGCATTATTGAAAAATGAGGATTTCGAGCCTTTCCGAGGTTGAAGGAAAACATGAGGAGCTTAAGAACGTTCATGGGCAAAAAATCCCATCGTCAGATTTAAAAAAAATTTTGCATGATGAAAGAACATCTTTCTAAAAGTAAAATAAACAAATAAAAATGGGGGTCCCCGACATCGTTTAGCCGTCAGAATTCGTGGACGTTCACCCTTTTTACGGTACAAAACACGCCGTGAACAACGTAAACATGGAAAGCTGTCAAAAATAAGTCATATTTTATTGAAAAAAATCAATTGGTCGACGCCATTCTTCACAGAAGACCAGAAAATAACGAAATAACTAGTTAGCATTTGAAATTTGTCAGTTAAAAATTAGAAATATTATACACTTAATGTCTGGTCGCGAGAGAAATAGTTTTGTTTTCCCGAGTGTCTCGATGTTTTGGCGCAGCTTTGTTATATAGCAATTGAGAAATATTGAGAAGTCAGTTTACGAAATAAGAACTTTATTTAGCAAGTTAAATGCATGAAAACTGACCAAATGACCATGATTTTGCGAATACAACTCACATACGGTCTTGTATTTCTCTACCAAAAAGCGAGGAGAGTAGCAACAGCATTTTTAGTCGCTTTTTTCGTATTTTCCAAATCCTCTTTCTCAATAAAAGTCTCTAATTTCTCTATTATTTCGCTTCGAGCTCCATTTGTAATGAAAATTCAAGCAAAATATCTGCTCCCGCTCTGTTGTTTTTGATTGGTGCAAAATTTCACGCCATCAGCGATTTTCACGTTCTGATCACGTGCACTTGTTTATTTTCACGATTGTTGTCAGGTGCAACTTATTCCCTGACTGGGAAATGAGTAACTTATTTCCCGGTCGAGATACATTTAGATTTCACTAGTGTCACGTGGTCTTCTTTCAGCCAATGAGAGTGTTCGTTATATCGGAAAATTTCGTAGCTATATAACAAAAAATTTTATTGGGCTACGAGTGTGGACTTGATTTTCTCTAAAGTTTGGTATTACCGAGTACTTTCAAAACACTAAATAAAAAAGGGGGTGCCCGACTTAGTTTTAGAGCTAAAAAGATTAAAGACGTTTTTATAATATTTTGCTTCTCGAAGCATTGGAAAGTCGTCATCACGACGAGCGCCCGCTCACTAAATTCATGCGTAGAAAGGATGCGCGCGAACAATGCACATGAACGTCCTTAATACAACTCAGGATTTCTCATCATGATGTATATGACGTCACGTAAATCTCACTTAATCTTTGGTTGCAATGTAATTGGTTGCTGAAAGATATTTTTAAGAATCTATGTTCTTAATGACTGGATCGAGTTAATATTGTGGGATTTTTTTATGGGATTCTTTCTCAAGATAACGACTATGTTGTCACAGCTCCTTAATGCCCAGCAACGCCATACTCGACCCAGATATTTCTCAGCCTCGGAATGGCTAATTGTCAGGGCTTTGCATCCAGTTTTAGCTTATTAATATCTTACTAATAACACTCAATTGATCCACCATTTACTAGCAGTTTGATTGTTCGATAAAACAGATTCAAGAGTGAAGAGGAAAAAGGAGAACAAGAAAGATCAAACTGAACACAAGGACATGGGCTTCGTATGGGGAGCTGTAAGTATTCACTTATTCACATTCATTTATTAATGGTTTTTTTTCGTTTTTTTTTTTTTTTTTTTTTTTTTTTTTGCCATCTTAACTCACGTCTGGGTAACTTTGGTAATGCCTGTGGATATAAAATTAAAACAAACAAACTTATTCCCACGAGGTTTAAAATAGCGAACGAATATAAAAACTAGGGGCTTTAGATATTTAATCAATGTTTTGTATTAGCCATCCTGAGGCTGCGAAAAAAAAAGGGTCACGTTATTACAGTGCAATGTGAGACTGTTACATGGGACAATAGACGAAAAAAGACGCCATCTAGGAAATATGTTCCCTAAAACAGTCTAACTGATGCACTGCAATGACAGCGCAACCCGTTTTTCCCTCCACCTCAGAATGGCTAATAACTGGCTTTTTATTTTCCAACTGCAAAGAAAAGTCAGACATTTTATAGTCAATTCCTAAATACTGAATCCAAATATGGCGAGCAATTTAAATAGCTATTGTTCTGGACTGACTAGCCTCTCTTACATATAAAAACGCTTTTGTCTTTCCACCGAGCACGAGGCAAGTCAGTCCAGAACAATTAATATTCAAAGTGATCGCCATATTTCCATTAGGCGTATATCTTATGTTGCTATATTTTTATTAATACTAGCCGCTATGTTGAATGATTTACATAGGGTTTTTTTGTATACTCTCCAACTTGGCTGCATCGTCTTCTTGGTTTTTTGTTTTGTTTTGTTGTCATTTCATTCTCTTGGGATACAAAATATTTTTTCTTATGGATCTACTCCTGAAGCGAAAAGTTATTCCGAAACTACCGTGAAGGCGCGCAAAAACGAAAACACTCGCTATCAATGACACATGCAGTATTAATTTGATAACAAAGGGGCGGAAGTCTTGCATATAACCTGTATTCCCACCTCCAAAATCACCCTAGTTCAGTTTCTAACATTTTTGCTTATATTATATTTTTATATTATATAAATTATAATTATAATATATAAATTATAATATATTATAAATTATGATTATATTTTATATTTTATATTATATTTGCTTTTATAAGGGAGAAGATGATGTTGCTGCATCTGAGGAATGCGAAGAAGTTTATGCAAAATTCAAAGAAAAGGGAATCAATATTTCTATGCAGACTGTGAAAAGGTAAACATTCTGTAAATAAAAGGAAACGACACGGTAACTTATAACACGAGAAAGGTTTTAATAACGTATGTGGCTGAGGCATAGATTCTACTCTTAACTAGCCCAATGCCATGAGTAACAACATCGATTCTTTTAGTCTGTTATTGTACTCTTCGCTTAGCGCATTGTTTTCTTCAAGAAGTTTGTTCTGTAGATATAGTTTTCAATGATGAATTAAATGTCAAATATGATATAACAGCTTGACAGCTACATCAAAGAGGTTGAGTGGTAGAACAAATTTCCATTCTCAGACGGACAACAAAGAAAAAGGAAAAAAGAAGGGAAAACAAAACCACGGAAGCACAAAAAAAAAAATTCATTTAAAACCATGTTTATCAAGAGTTTTTCATATTTAGAGGCTTGATGGCGCCCGCAAGAAGAGCGTCTGAAAACTGCATGGCATCGTTTTCCATGTCATCTAGTTCCGGGTAAGTTCCGTTTCGCCTTAGGGCCGGTTCCACTATGAAAATATCTGACAAATTTTAATTTACACTGATCCAACAATTCTAATATTGTACGAAGCATGACACGAGTCCATATTTCTTCTTAAGAAAACCCTTCAAATTTTATCGACACCTTGAAACAGCCTCGAGTGGGCTGAACAAAGTCGAGGTACGGCTATCTCACAGATCGAATTAGCATTTAGATTGTTGTGTTTTGCGGAGGGAGAGCAAACCAGGAAATCATTAAAAATACCTTCTAACCATGAGTGAGACATAGTAGTGTATGAATTGAAAAATCTAACGCCAAAGTTATTTCCTAACTCTTCCAGTTTGTTGAGCAGACCAGAAACATGGCTTCCTGAAGAATACGCGCGTGTAAAAATATGGGACGACGTGTTAAGTAAGTACATTCCTCATTCGTCGGAGTAATCGTGTTTTAGATATATGTTTATTGACCAAGCTTTTTTTCCTTTCTAACAGAAAAAGGCCGGTGACAAGATAGAGCCGGCTGTCTGAGTTATTTATGCACTATTCGTCATGTCATATGTACGCCCATCGTTATTCACGTGACGAAGTGCTATCACGTGAGCAATAACTTTTTGCTAAGAGAATGTGAGATGAGTCACACGATATAGCCTAAACAGTGCCAGCCGGAAAAAGGTGTCACAAGATGGAAGTCAACTGCACGTGACAGAAATCCATTTGGCTTTTGACAGATGACACATTTAACTGGACTGTGGACCTTTATCACGCGGCAGCCATGTTGACTCAACAATAGATGAACGATAGATTTTCTCACGTGACTAAGCCTAAACCAATCAGGAAAGTCATTATAAAAGGTATCGGGTGACAATCAAAATGAATGTTGCTGCACTAAGTTAATAACAAGTTGCTCACTTGAGTTTAAGCTGAAGTATGCGCTATTAGAAATGTTTGATGTGAAAGCTTTATATACTGAAAATTTGAATAACACTTGACATTTTCTATGATCATTATTTTGGGTAAACTAATTATTATTGAAATTATCTGAAATCTTTTGCTCAAAAAATTATTTCTCCAAAATATTTATCGTCCATTGGACATTGATCGTGTCAGTATACGACAACACGGTACAAAAGAGGTGCAGCACCATCAGGTTACAAACATAACTTTTAAAAAATTTGCATACAAATCCATCAATACTCTTCAAGCAACACTGATCTCTATGATCACTAGAGATCTACACTTTTTACTGCGGAAAAGTCGACTAATTTATGTTTTGCTCAAAAAATTCTTGCTCCAAAATATTTATCGTCCATTGGAAATTGATCGTGTCAGTAGACGACAACACGGTACAAAATAAAGAGGTGCAGCACCATCAGGTTATAAACATAACGTTTTGCTAAAATTTGCATACACATCCATCAATACTCTTCAAGCAACACTGACCTCTATGATCACTAGGGATCTACATTTTTTACTGCGGAAAAGTCGATTAATTTATGGTCAATAATTTATCTTACTGGTAGATTATTCTCTGGTAGTTTTACCTACAATCGTGGACAAAATTATTGTTACATTGTCCTTTTAATGACATAATTTGGATGCCGGTCCTTGGCACTTTTCTGCTGTTTCCTTCAGCCCCCCCCCCCCCCCCCTTCCCAATACCCCCTCCCCCGGAGCACTTCTTGTTCTGGTGACTGATTTGTCTCAAAACACAGCATTGGGTAGATAGGGGGATGGGGGGAACTCTTTGAAAATAAAAGTTATAAGTTATATTTTGTAACTAATTTTGTCCCAGATTGTAGTAAATCTAATGCATCTATCTATTTACGCACCATTTTCTAAACATTGTTGCCGTTTGATGTAAGGTCCATACTTGTAAAAACGTAATGTATTATGTATACAAGGTATATATCAGTTGAGTGGAAAAAGTCGCATGTAGATAATATATTTTTATTAAAAAATAAAGCTAAGATTTGATACGAATAAGAAAGAAACATATCGTTCTTTGAACCTTCCATTCTTCAAAGGTGGAGACACCCGACCAAGCAGAACATCAAAGCGTCACTTGACATTATGAATCTCAAGCTAGACTATGTTTTTGATAATCAATCAATCGTTATATTATAAAGAGCGATATTGATGATTTGAGATGTTTGATAAGACTGCAATGTAATTTATGTTCCTAAACGAATTGGTTGAAAAGCTACGATGGTTGTCGCATATGTGCCTCTATAATTCTTAGGTTTGCTGATAGAAGGATTGATTTAAAGTTTTTCGTACCATTTGCTCCGTTCATTTGCTCCCGTAAAAAAAACTCGGGATGATGGGTGCCAGATAAAGGTTTATCTTTATTGTGACTATTAAATAACACAAGTATCACAATATTTAATTTCTCTGTGCGTTTACAGGCGTTATATTGATTAATACTATCCTATTATGTATTAGATAGCTACTGAGACACGCAGCAATTTATTGCTGTGTCACCGAAGTAGCTATCTAATACATATTCACTTTTTAGTATCCCACCCCATTGTTCTCTCTCTGCACTATATCGTTGATTGCTGTGTGACAACATTTGAAAGCAAACATTCTCAGAAAAATGGGAGCGGTGTTTTTTTTTGTCAGAAGGGAAATTAACAGGGGTAAACTTATACGCGCTAAATACATAGACCAAACTGCAATATGAAAAATATTGCACATAACAGATTGCAATATGTTTAATATTGCAGTCTGTTGGCTGAAAAATGCATTTTTTGCAAGACATATGCTTCTAATAGATACCTAAAGTAGATTTTTGCTGCATTCGCCATGAAGAGGGAAAATATGGCATGTTTTGAGGTCATGCAGCGAGCGAAACAAGACTAAACGCTTCGTAGGTCTTCACATCATAGCTCAAAAAATGCCATATTTTTTCTCTTCTTGGCGAGTTAATAGCAAAAATCTACTTTAAATATCTATTAAGAATATAATTCTTGCAAGAAAAGGGGATTCTTATCGTTATTTAGTGCGCTAACTTACCTTTTATCACCAAAAAACTATCCGAATCCGCCATCTTTTTTTACATTCTCGTATAGCTAAAATCCTGTAGAATGCCAGCGACAATGGCTGATTTGATCACGTGATCTCTTAGTGCAAGTCGCCTATTGTCCAACGAGGCTGTCCCCACGATAAAAAAAATAAAAGACCTTGGGAAGCAAGGAAACTGTATGAGAAACGCATTAACGCATGCACAATCATGGAAAAATGAGCAAATAAACATGTTTTTTTTTTTCGCGGGAGGCGGTCTTCTCACAAAACAAATTTCGGATTTCAAGGCACCTTGGCAAACGTCCCGCGAAAATGCGTAGTCGTTAACAAAACACAGATTTCTCACAGGAAATTACCCTATCTATGATCTATACTATATGTAGACATATAACATGTGCCAAACATATAAAGAGAAATATATCTGGTAATCCAATTTACCCCTCTTATCGACTTGTTGCCTCTTTATAGATAGAGAAGTTTAGGAGGATTAATCTTTAAATACAAGAAAAACAAGGAAATTCTCTCATTGAAACTGTGTTCAGTACCGCCTTTACATTGTGCGTACATGAATTTTCATGTCTTCCAAATCTTGTAGATGATTTGTGAAGCTTTCGAGCCTTGTATCAATACAGAGACCCTGCCTCGGTGATGGTCAGTACCTATCGGTCAAGCGTCAATTGTCTCGCCTCTTACATGAAATATTTCCATCTTATACATTCGGTGTTGATCTGTATAGATTGTACCAGTAGGCTTAGCTTACTCAAGAATGCTTCATATCTACTTAGTAATGTTATTGCAAAGAGATTATACTAATATCCCTGGTCTTATCGTATTAATGTATTGATTACGAGTAAGTGCACTCAAGTACCTTAATCTGGAATAACGGCTCGATAAATGCGTCATACTTGATATGAACACACTTTTGGAAAGTACCATTGACAGCAATAATTCTTTCTATGAACATTTGAGAAAAAGGAATTTTTGACAGGAAATAATAAATACTTTAATGTCAGTTCGCTAGTCGCCTTAAAAGTATTTTGCGATAAACGTAATCATTAATGCAGGCTAGAGTATGTTCTTTTTCATTTCTAGTTCGATTATACACCCTTTATTTTAAATTAAAATACTCTTGAAACTTGGCTCGTGTTCTAAGATGAGAAGACATCACGCTAAAATGGCTGAAAATGTTTATCTATAGTCGTTTGCAAGATGGCGTCATTTTGACTCACTGTATTCAAGAATGTCGCTCTAGACTGCAACTTTTCTTTCTGTCCCCTGATGAAAATAGTAAGGAAATTAGTGCTAATTATTAAACTAAAAAACAAAGTGTACAGCTGAGGATTTTGGTAGTGGTAGTAAATGGATGATAAATGCAAACAATGCACTATCTGTTTTGACTAGAGCAGGAGAACAGTTTACTATTACCTTAAAGTCATTCGGCCAGTCTGCCCTTAGGGGCACTTAGCTGGTTTTTTTTGTTTTTTTTCCGCTGTAGTACTAAGTCTTACTACTGGTTTGCTTGTAAAGCGAAATAATCTTTAGGATAAAGTTCAACTACTCTGATACGGGTTGTTTCAAACAAAGAAGATCTCTTGTCAAAAAAAATACAATCAAGGATTTAGAATTATATATGTTTTCGAATTATTACCAAGCACGGATGCGGTGCTTGGTTTATACTCAACCTCGTGACTGGACATGATGGATTAAATTATCTTTACAGTGAAACTAAGTGGGTTTAAAGGTAGATTTTCCACACTTGACACGGGATTCAGGGACGTAACAAGACCTTTTACAGGAAGGGTGCACATCGAATAAAATCGGACCATTGATCGTGTTTCTTTTAAGAAAGCAGAACCGAATAAAACAAAAAACAAAACAAAAAACAAAAAAAAAAAAACAAACAAGAAAAGCCAAAAGGTAACCGAAAGAAAGCATAACCAACGAAAAAAAAAGAGATATGGATGAGGGGACCTTAAGCTTTTATGGGGGGGGAATGGGGGAGGGGGGGAGGTGCATGTGCACCCTGTGCTCCCCCCTAGTTACGGCCCTGAATCCTTCTATGACTAAAAATGTAGTCTGCAGGAGTCACAAATGACGTCAAATGTCAACACTAATCATAGATCAACTGCACTATGATAAGCATGAATAGTATTAATGCTGATCTGTTATAAAGAAGACCCGCATCAGCATGCATTAACCAAAATTTTCTCTAATTGCTCTTCTGGACTATTCTTTAAATGTAGAGCGAGACTTCCATGTAAGAAAAACATACTTTGGTCTGATAGGACGGAAACATATATTATAAAAAGGCTGCTCTAAAAGAATAGAGTATTGAATAAATATAAAGAAGCCGCTAATGCATCGAGGAAGTCTGTGTTTCTACGCCAACAAGGCTAGGATTCCGTTCTCATCTTACTGATAAATAATATATTTATTTCTAAAGACAATGATTAAAATATAACAGCAATATATCAGTAGACATTAGGGGTGGATCTAGGATTTGTCTTGACTAGTTCCAACCTTTAACCCACCCATATGAAAATTGATAGAACTATAATATTTACTACATTTGGACTGAGGAGCAATAAGAACAACAGAAAATGTCTTGTTAGATACATCAGCAGTTTCATCTGCAATGTTATAAAAAAATTTTGCTGTCTCTAATTTCACGTGAAATATTATCAAGAATATACTTTCAAGCAGTACTGATCATTTCGTTCTGAATTGTTTTCGACATGACACTGATAAGTCGTATTCCTTTCTGACAAATTTAAGGCCATGAAACGATTTTTGTGGCTTTTATCAGGGGACAAACGGTCCGTGTTTGAATTGCAGTTATTCACAGTAACGGATTTCTAACGGATTTGCTTAAATAATTTCTTATCTTTTTTTTCTGTTTTTTGTTGTTGTTGTTTTTTTTTTTTTTTTTTTTTAATTTTGTTTTTTGTTTTTTTGTTGTTTTTTTTTTTTTTTGTTTTTGTTTTTTTTTGTTTTTTTCCCCCTTCCTTTTTCCTCCTATTTCATACTTTCTTTCGTGGCTTTTTAGATCTAAAATATTTCTTTTTCGTTTATTTCTTTTTCGCTTTTATTGTTAATTTGCATCTTTTTCGAGTAATACTTGGTCATATTCATTGACTTATTCACAAAACCAAGCTTTAATCATTTTTTAAATCAGTACTAGTATCTTTTCTAGTCGGTATTCTATCCTCAATCTTACAAAGTAGTCTCCATATTATTCATGTCATTTGAGAACAACTTCCTTGGGATTTTTTTCTCTCTCTCTCTCTCTTCTTTTGCATGGCGTACAAATTTCGAGTGCCTGTTATTTGAATTAAAATGAGATATGATTACTTAAGATTACCGCCAAGTTTATTGCCCAGATTAATGCAATGTCTACCTATGTCAAAAAAAGTATGTTGGAGCCAACGGTGATAGGCAACACTGAGGCGATAGGCAACTAAGGAGATCTAAGAATCAAGAATAACTGGAATAACTTATAACTTTTTATTTAATTTTATGAAGCTAGTGTTAAGATATATAGTTTTCCTGGAATCGACGAAACCATGTTTAGTCCAAATAACACCTTAGCTTTCGGTCTTGGAATGACTTATCTCCTATCGGCTATCATGTCTCATTGGCTATCCCCTATCCCGTATCACCTTATGCTCCGAATACCTCCTATATGGACCATCGCAGGAAAGCAGAAAGAGCCTACTTTGAGGTAATCTGACACGGAAAAATGAAGTGCTTACATCACTGGACAGATGACATGGAAGGTTAAGTGGCACTGAACAAATGGCAGGAAGAATTCTAACCTTTTTTATGATCTACTTAGTAGGCATCATCATCATGATCAGTGCATCATCGAAACTCAATGAACTCTTTAAATCAAATTGGATATGCGAGGGAGAATGTTTACGTAACGTGCTTTAGGCGCCACCACACCAACTATATTATCACACTGAAAAGTCACATGATCTACTCACTTTTTTGTGGTCATTGCAGAAATCGCGAGTATGGAAATAATAGAGGGAAATCTTGAGCCTTTTTCCTAATTTAGATCTTCTCTTTCTCAGTATTTGCCACAAAAAGGATCATCAGAGTTTGAATTTGCTGGTAGTACGGTTTTTAAACTTATGACAGTTGACAGCCATCTTCCCAGGCATTTTTGAAAAAATAAAAGACTTGCACATTGTTTTTGAACAATGACAATCTCGATTTACTGGGAAGAGAATCGCTAGTGATTAAAGTTTCATCTAGCAGCTTGTCCGAAGCAATGGCGGGTTTTCCAGAGTGCTTTATGAGCTTTAATGCCCACCAGTTAGCTCATCGAGAACTGCCTCTCCTTGTTTAAATTCTTTTTCGTTCTCAGTTCATCATGGCTCTCTTTGACGCTTTTTTCCTAGTCAAAAGTACTAGCTACCAAATCGTTTTACTCCGTTATCAAACTACTCCGTTTACACATAGTTAATAGAGGGACTGGAGTATAGTTAATAGAGGAGACCCAGTCCAGTCTATTAACCATGGAACTTATAACTGGTAATGTTTTTATACGAAGCCGTCTCAGTTAGATTGCCTCAGGGTATTGTAAATTAGCGTTAAGCCAACCAACCACAGACGCTGCTTTCTAAACTAAAGAAAGATATCTTAATTAGATCCTAGAATCCAAGGTGCATTAAATACATAAATTTTTATCAAACAGCAAGAAAATGAATGTTTTCATAAAGAAAAAGAAAGGGAACAAAAAAACTTGAATATGTGTAATGGCCTGATAAATATGACACAGAATAAATATTAATCATGCAAGACATGTGCCGAGTCAAATCTAATAGAGTTTACAAACTGGCTCAACTGGTATTCTCTTTACTTATGACTGACTGATCATGACTTTACAGCAAGGTGTTTGTGTCTTTCTTTACATCCTTTCTCTTAAAGGATAGCGTTAGGTTTACACCTAAGCAGACTCGGCACTTTTCTCGCTCTCGTCAGAATGACAAGACTCAGGATATGGTGTTGACCAAAAGTTGTCTCTACGCAGGGATACGTACTTTTTTGACTTACAGTGAAATTTTAAGAATGTGTCAAGACGTTTGATATCGGACAAGAGCAGGCTAAATGTTTCCTGTCAGGAGGTGAGCGTCATTGGTTTTTTAATGGAGTTATTTTTGTAAGAAAAATAAAGTAAAAATAAAATACAACACCAGGAGCACCGTTTTTGGAATGGATTTTTTAAATAATTAAAATTAAAATAAATATCTGGATAATTTCTTTGATGCCCTCGACATTTTACCCTCGACACTCGACATGGTACCCTCGAATCTCAAAGCTCGACCAAAACTCGCACTAGGTGGGTTTGGGGGGGGGGGGGGGGGGGGGGTCTTGACCTATAGACAAGTTATGGAAGTACGTCCACGAGGGTTTTATAAAAAATTGATAAAAATGAAAATAAATGTACATAGATATATAAATAAATAAGTGTAATGAATTAATAACTATTTAAATGGCCTAATTATAAACGACTGAAGAACAATAATGATCATGAAATGTGTTTTTGTCACTCGGTACAGATCTATATGTTAAGTGTATGCTGCCTCAGTTGGGTTCTCGCGGGACGCGAACCACTGACCTCTCGTTTGCTAGACGAGATGTCAACCCCTCGGCCACTGAGGCTTTTCGGGAGAAGGTCGTGTTACATCTATATTCTAATTAAATCCGCGCGTGATCTTTTACCCAACACGAGACGGGACGAACAATGTTCGGAACCCGCTCGGAATATCCGTTAATCAACGGAATTTTTTATTAATTGTGAATTTATGAAATGTTTTTATCAAATGTTTTTCTTATAGAGCGAGCAAAATTCTTGCATTTTATTTCTACAAGAAACGATATATAAATAGCTCGACTCTGTTCATTGGGCTGTAAAAGGGGGTGTAATAACCAGCCCAATACATCTGTGAGCTATTCCAGTCACAGGCAGCCCAAACAAGGTTCCTGTGTATGGTTTAAAGGGAAAGGGAATGTATGGGAGTTATGATAAAGTTACGAAAATAAAATGTTTCACTCAACAATTTGCCTCAAAACTTGCTGCAGTCGTTGCTTTTACTTTGTTCAGTCTTCTGGCGACGTTTCAGCGCGATTTGAGGCCGTTTAGTGGGTTTTTTCAAAATCCGCTCTTCTCCGTCTACCTAAATGATTTTTTTTGCAGTGGTTCATCTTGTATGAACGATACCGCTGTTGCCGTTAGCTCGTCTCTTTTGTGTTGGTGTATCATACATACATTTCGCGCGTGTGATTGAGCTGTACCTCTGTAACCGACATTGCTTTTATTTTACTTTAAATTTTACTCACTAGCTAAAAGTTTTATTTCTTGGCCAGATTAAATCATTCTACTGGGTATTTTTACTGTGTGTTATTGCTTAAAATGCAAAAATGGAGCCGGTATCTATCATTTTTTTTAAATTCAGAAACGCGTATTTTATGTAGACGTATTATTATGAAAGGATTGACAGCTTTCCAACGTAAGAACGTGCAGTTGGAAAGCGTGTTCATTACGGTTCGTAGCACATTGATCACGTTAAGTGAATATGTTTATCTTGTATATTCCCTTGTGAATATTTTAGTCGCATGACATTTGATTATTCAAATATACGCTAAGTATATAAGTTAGTATGATACTAAATGTATTTCTCTCGCTTGTTGGACAGCCAACATTTGTATCCAAACTTATACAAATTAACGTTACAAATCTACAATTTAGAATATAGCTCTAGCCCTCGGAGCGTTAATACGTTGCATCGGTCGAGGACTACGTTTACCAGTGGGCTTTTTCCCCAAGAGGTTTTATCCTACTAGTTTTTTCGTAGTGGGCAGTGTATTATTGTAATGTAATAATGTTTGTTCGTTTTCTAAACAATTGTAATAATTATATATTCATATTAATGATGAAGTGCACATGATTGAAAATAAAATGCTGGTCTAACGCTGTCCACCAGGCACCCAGCACAGCCACACTCCATTATGTTGTAGTGTCGTATATACTAGCGATTAGCGTTTGGTGCGAAGGGTAGGAACGAATACTGCGTGCTACGCACTCGTGGTATTGAGCCTCTTTCATCAAATATATACGCGTATTATTTTTCATTTATTTTTCGAGAACTCGCAGATCCATTACCATGTAACCTTGGTGTAACACAAGGAAGTATTCTTGGTGCACTCTAGATTTATTTATTATCTACATCAACGATCTACCTTACATTGTCCAGCATTCCCAATTATCCCTGCACGCTCATGAAACAGTCTTATACTATTTCTACTCTTCAACTTCTGACATTGAAGATAAGCTTAATGAAGATCTTAAACTAGTTAATGTTTGGTATAAACTCAATATTAACTCCGGCCTCTAAAAGTCATGCTGTTTGGAAGCAAGAGGAAAACCAACAATATCTCAACCATATGTCCATGCATGTACACTCGAAAAAGGTTGGTCAAATTTTGCACGGGACTATTTTGTTTTTGTTTCTTTTGTTTCTTCCAAAATTGTACAAACGCATGTCATTTCAAAAACGAGCTAATGGACACCGTAATCTTTTTTGCATTTTTGAAATCAGCATTAAATTTTAGGTCAAGGGAGGTATCAATTTTTAATTTTCTGTTCATTATTTACCAAAGTAGTCAGCCACCTTCAGCAAAATCAACAAACGCCTTGGTCTTCTGAAACGAATCAAACATCTTTTACCACGGTTTGCTAGCCTGATGTACTTCAATAGCTTAGTTCTACCGATCTTTGATTATGGGGAAATTGTTTGGGGAGATAAAGACAACAAATTACGTTGATGCAGTCACTTCAAACTTTGCACAACAAAGCCGCCAAGATCATCCTGGTCGCCCTCTACTGTCCTCAGCAACTGATGCACGTTATTACTATCATCGTTGTTTACACATTTTCAAATTCAAGAACAATTTGTTGTTGTCAGATCTCAAGTTGATCAAGCGAAATGAGCATGATTATAACACAAGAAATAGAATTGACTGTCGCTTACCAAGTATTTAAAAAAATGGGGAAAACAAAGGACATCTTATCAAGCCATGAAAGAATGGAGCGGTCTAAGTAATGATATTAAACGATGCTCTAAGATTTCTCAGTTTAAATCCAATAATTATTTGAAGCTTTCCAAAACCTGTTAATGAATTCGTATTTTGTTTCATAACTCAATTTTGTTACATGATTGGTTTTACAGGACCTTCTTGAAAATCACTATAATGAAGAAGCATCCTGTTTGAATATTATTGTAAATAAATAAATAAAATAAAAGAATGATGCCTGATGGCGTCGAAACGTCGAGAAAAGTGTAGTTTACTTGTCGTCACAAATATTATAAGGAAAATTTTCAAAACGAAATGCATTCATTTATTATATGTTTATAGTCAGTGAAAATGAATTCTTAACAAGCCCCACCCCTGATAACTTCATTTTACATCAAACCGGACATGCACTCGGGCATTTAGTACATAATCATTGCCTAAAAAGAGTTGTTTAGTCATGAAAGCCTTACTTTCCAAGCCGTTCATAGTTAGTTCAATTTCGCAATAACACCTATTTCCTGTTGAAAACATTTGTCTAACGTAAGTTCAGTTTTTCAGATTTACAGTTATCTAGATTGTCAGTCTATGTTTTAGTTCTATACTTTATCCATTGTTACATGACTCCATTAACTAAGATCAGAAGAAGTGCGCCGAAGAATGAAGAGGATTTCTTGCGCCCAATTACCGATTTATCTAAAACACAATATAAGAAAGAATAAGAAAGCCTGAGAAAGCCTGAAAATAAATAAAGTACAGTACTAGCCTAGAATGAGTAAAAACGATTGAAGTTTGTGAGAAGAGTTTGCTGGGTTGCGAACTCGAGTAAACAATTCAGATGATATTATTTTTTGGGTACTAAATAAAAAAGACATCAAACATGAATTGGAAGCTTTTAGAGCGGAATACAACTTCGCAATAACACCTTGTTGTGGGGGAGCTGAGCCTCCTACGTGTTTAGGTAGAATCATAAAATCTTTTTTAATAAGAATAAACGGAAAGAATTCAATACTAGATCTGTTGTTGTTTCTTTTTATATTTAACGAAAACCAACATAATATAAATGTTTGAAAAGTCGGCCAAAATGCATTTACAATCATTAAGGGAAGCCATTCAAATGCTAACCAATAAAATTCGAGACGTGGTACTTTTATATGCGGACAATTTTCCAGACTAAAAAATAATATACATAAGTACTCGACAAACTCTTTCAGCCACTCAAGTACTCACATTTCGTTTGTTAACATTGCCAAAGAATATGTTAATGTGAACGGACAACGTTTATTGTATTTTGGAAATGTTTAAAAATGATCTCCCTCACGATTCAAAGGGCTCAGCCGCCTCTGCTCAAGTTCAGTTTTCCAGATTCATTCAACCATCGATAAAGTTCAGTGAATAGCTGAATGAGTTGAATTAGCTTAATCTTCGTATTTCAAGTATTTAAATGTCTAAAGTGTTTGGATAAGAACAAAAGCGAGCAAGAGCTGTCACGAATGGTCTTGACGCGATATATGGTTTGAAAATGGAAGAATCTTCCACAAACTTAGCTTTAATAAGTCAATTTAAACGTTGTTCTTGGTTTTCCTCAGTAGTTTGATTCAGGTTGATTATTTCCAACCTAAACAGAATTAAGAGGGAATATACAACAAGTTAGTGAAAATGGAGATGATTGAGAAGATTTACCTATCATTTCTTGAATGGAAAATATATTAGAATAAGAAAACCTTAAGTTTAATTGTCAGTATTGAGTCGAACAATGAATAACGGGAAGCAACGGGATTTGCTTCGTGGTTTTGTTTAACGAGGTATTATGAATGATGTACGTTCAGAATTAAAAAGAATTAAGAGAGAATTTACAACAAGTAAGTGAAAATGTAGATGATTGAGAAGATTTACTTATCATTTCTTGAATCGGGAATTATATTAGAACAACTGAAAACCTTAATTTTGTCAGTATTGAGTTGAACAATGAATAACGGGAAGAAACGGGATTTGCTTCGTGGGTTTGTTTATGACAAGGTATTATGAATGATGTACGTTCAGTTAACGGGACACAGTCTGTTTCGTCGGTCATGGCATCAACACCAAACCAAACCATTTCCAGTTTTCAATGCCCGATAACTTTTGATTTTGATCCAACAAACATTACCCATCTTCCAGCATCAGTCGTCCCAACGTGGATTTCTGTAATTGCCATCAACGTCGTCACCTCTCCGCTGACTGTCCTCATCAATTTGCTGGTTATCTGGACCGTGGTGGAAAATGAACAGCTCAAATCTAACAGCTACTACCTCTTGGTGGCCATCCTGTCGCTCAGTGATCTTCTGGTAGGACTCGTTATACAGCCGCTGTTTATCGCTTTGATAATCTGCGTCATAAACCAGTGTACATATGTATGTGAACTGATCATGGCCTATACGTTGTCTGCTTTACTTTGCTATGGATGGACAGCTGTTACCATGGTGATTGTCAGCCTGGAAAGATACTTTTTCATAGAACATCCACTGTACTATCAGACTTCAGTCACCCCCAAGAAACTGATGATAGCATCGGCAGCTAGCTGGGCCCTTGTAGGGATTTCAAGAATATTTATAAGATTCCTGATGAACGAGTCCTTCTGGGTCAGACAGCTTCCTGGAATCCTATTGTTTGGTCCCAGCTTCGTCATCATTGTATTTTGCGTCAGTAAAGTACACCTGACGGCCCGTCGACAGATGAGAGCCATCGTCGCCCAGCAACAATCGGTAGCCATGAAGCAAAGTAAGATCAAGGAATACAAGCGCACTTTCACTCTAGGCTTGATAGTGCTAGCATCCGTGGCGTGTCTGTGTCCATTATTGGTTTTGAAGATCGTAGGAGCTGTGAAGGACAACTTCAATGACGACATCAGATATACATCGCAAGCTATTTATTTCACCATCTTGCACTTGCAGTCGATTATCAACCCCATCATCTATTCCCTTCGTCTATCGGACATCCGCACTGGGGTGGCTAAAAGACTCCAATGCAATCGCCAATAAATATGAAACTCAAAACTATACCTATTATTTTCAAGAGCACGTTAAGACGAGTATCCAAGCTTCGGTTAACAACCATATAAAGATACCTCATGGTCTTGCAGTAAGAAATTCCACAGAGCATGAATCAAAATTCCTGTGAAACATTTTATTGTTCTATAAGCCAATCAAACGCAAGTAGTTGGTGTAGCCTGTGCTTTGAAGTATATATATACTCAGATGGTTGAAGGACAAATAAAGGCTTGATGGGTGGGGGGAGGGGGAATTATAAGTACCCCTCCCCTCACCCCTACTACCTTGGAATTTTCCCCTCTAGCCATGGCCAAAACCCAAGTAAAATGAGATAACAGCAACAAGTTAGGCTAGGCTTTGAAGAGAGAGAACTGCCTATGATAATTTGAAACTGTCTGTATTCCTCTGAGATAAGAAGTAAACCAAGGCATGAGGCTGTCCTTCAGTCCTAAATATATCTAAACTTATGTTTATCTCTTAATGGTAACCTGTTGTTGTTGTTGTTTCAAATATCTTAGTAAAGGCAGAACAGTCGTGATGATATAGCTCGTAACACTATATACTCATACATCATATTTAATATTGTCATTTACATCATATTTAATATTGTCATTTGTAAGTGAATGATGGGGAGCTGGCTTCGAAAACGTTTGGTACTTCAGCTCCCCAGCACCTCATAACTATTTTTCTCGCTATTTATATTTTACTTTCTTTATTAGTTGAAACTTGTTAATTTATCATCTATTTTGTTATTGTAAAGTGTATCATGAGTGCAAACAAATAAAGAAAAATAGAGAAAAAACCACTGTGACCAATAAAGATATTTATCAAATAATTGAATCGTGACGTAGAAATGATATCATTGTAAAACAGAAGTGTTCGACTGAAGCCCGGCTGCGAAAGTCTTATGTGAGTAGAGTTGTTTGTTGGCTTTGTTTTGTGCTTTGACCGTTTTTCTTCGGTTTTTCAGCCCTCCGCAACAATCAATTTCTATATTGCCTTCGGAATCTTATCGAAAAAGAGACAGTTTGTGCAACCCCTGTTAATTCACATTAAAAGCGATGCTTCAGTTTTGCAATTTTTTCGACTGTGATTGGCTAACTAATTTTCCACATCAGCTGGATACTCTAAGAACTAAAGGTCGATTGGTGCAAATTATCTTCGATAGAAATTAATAGATGCATAAGAAAAAAGAACTCGGATAGATTCAAGTGTTGAATACGACGCTCACAATTTACTGTTTTTAAATTTTTTACTAAGAACTGAACGAAGCTAATTTTTGAATGTCAAACAATTTATTACACATATATCAGTACAGTATTAGTTTGGTTTACAAATTCATGGAAAGATCATTGCCCTAGAATATGTACAAAAGAGAGTGGAATTTAATTGATGGATACTGAACAATGATTAAGCAAAAATCTTTGCTGAAAAAAGGTAAGTTATCGTCAAAAAAAAACTTATTTTCTGACATATATACACGTAGATAAACGATATTGCACAGGGAATTGGGTGAAGACAGTTGGGTTGCCACCATTGACCATTCCGTCATAGTAAAACCATTCATTGTGATATCTAAATATACACGTGTAATGACGCGCTGTTTCGTTTAGTAAAGTCGCTGCGTTAAGCTGATATCTGAAAGAAACAAGAGAAAAAAGAACCTCTAAGTTGAGGAAAATTAAACATTTTAGAAGAGGATCACTAAAGACGTCATTACAATGATAACAGATTAACGTCCAACCATGGAGCGTCCCTTTTATAATGCAAGGCTTGTTCCAGCAAAGAAACCAAAAAGCGTTCCTTTCGACTTCTGTTTCAGACCATTCAAATTGTTGAACAGACATAATATAATTAAACTTTGATATTTGAAGGTACAAAACCTTGATGTTTCATTCCCCTTTTTTTATTTCTCTATACAATAATTGAGATAGAATAGACTGCGTATGCTGAAGTACTTGTAGAGTGGTTTATCAGTAACTGCAAAGGAACAGAAATGTGCACTTTTATATTTCTCAACGTTATCCATCACTAGACACTCACCTGGTATTCAGCACATCGATGGTTTCTGGGAGATCTTTCCAGTTCAAATCCGTCTTTATTTGCGACATGAGCTCTACATCTACGGGTATAATGAGAGGCAGCCCATCCTTGAAAGACCTGGCATGGGTTCTTCTGCGACCATCACAACACAACGCGCTAAAAAATATTAATATGAAAATGTACTTAGAGATCACCCTTGAAATTATTTTGCCCCAAAACTAACAGAGAAAATCAATGCAAATAAAAGCCGTTTTCTTTCGCATATCTTAATTGGGATTCTCATTGCTCAATAAGCAATAAACTATTGGTTACGACCAACCAACCAATTCAACCAATTCAACCAACCAACCAACCAACCAACCAACCAACCAACCAACCAATCAATCAATCTATTTATGAAAATAAGAAAAACAATAAAATAAACAAACAAAAGCAATATAGCTAGCCAGACAGCCAGGGAGCATCCTTATTAACAACAAGATTAAGGCAAAAAATATTTACCTATTACTCTGAACAACTATTGGAGCTTCTTGTGGAGGGCGAGATGTAAATTTCTGCCCGCAATAAGAAACTTCTTTCTCTGGCTGGAACCATACTTGTACCTCCTCAGATAGTGAGATGTCACAATTTGCCCATGTGATGCAATTAGAGTTTGTTAAATATCTTTCCTTCGCAGGACAGTATCTAGAACAGCATGTAGACAACTGGGTGTTTTTGAAAAACAAGTCCATGTGTCTAATATAGTTATTCCACTCATTTCCGAAGAAATCAACCCTACCACGAAAGTCTGGGATCTTATTAACTTTCATTAGTTGATATTTCAACTTGTCAAACTGTCCAGAGTTATAAAGGTCTTCCAGTTGTTTCAAAAATTTCCCATCTGGCCTTTGTATTCGTTTTTTAATGGCTTGATTTTCCATGCAGAGATGATGGAAGATTACAATCCAATTGTCAATGGAACAGGTGTTTGTAAAGAAAACACTGCCGATGCTACCTCCCCACTTGGGAAAAGCGTGCGCAGACGGTGATTTGGAAGTCAAAGTAGAAGACTGCTTGGAGTGTTGACGACATATAGGAGGAAATGAATCTGGTACTTGTAACTTACTGTCAGTGGTGGCGCCATTTGTGTTTGAGCCTTGACCGTATCCGATGGAATTACTAAAAAGTACCTTGCTGTACGATTTCTTTTTCTTATGCTTGTTATTTCCTGAATGGGAGGCGTCCCTGTTTTCATTTTTCCCGGGTACATTTCTTGTACTGTTGTTGTCAATGACCTCTCTGTAGAAACCAGTAGATTCCTTCCTAGATTTTACATTCTTACATGATGGACGATCATCCAGTTTGAATGCTGATTCTTTCTCTAGCCCTCCTTTTATCTCCGCGTTAGGCGGTGCTTTCGCACAAGCTGAAGTAGTATGGTCCATTTTCCTATCTGCATATGGTTTTGATCCTCTATCTTCCTCAGCATCCTTCTTTGGGTGTGTTTCAAATGGAAAGGAAACCTTATTTGAGCTGCTTGAGATTTTAGGCGTGTTCAGCGTTCCCTTGTCCAGCGGCTGAACTCTGTTTTCTGAAACGTTAGGTTGCGCATCTCTATTCCGTTGACCGTAAGCAATGGAATTGCTAAATAACGTTTTCCCTTTTTTCTTTTTCGATCTATTCTTTCCGTTTCCGGAAGATCTGTCTTGATTGTCATATTTAACGATACAAGGCTCATTTCGTACCACTGAAGACTTTGCATGTTGTGTAAAATAGTCACTCACTGACGCTTCTACTACTTTCTCTGTATTAGTGGATGACTTCCGATTGTTCGTCTCCGAGCAAGGGATATTTGGACTGTTAGAAGAAATATATTTGTCTTTTTCTCCATTGTCTGCATTTATATTTCTAGAGGGACACTTGCTACAGCATCTTTCAAGCTTTTTTAGACGTTGCTTATGCTTATTTTTGGACTTCGTCCCAACAGAAGATTTTTCCGCGCTAGGTAGCGACTTGTCCAGTTTTTCTACCTCTACTTTTGGGTGAGAAGTTAGTTTTCTAGCAGCAGAGTCCGCCACTACTTCTTCTGTCTCAGTTCTTTCTTGTAGGGACGATTTTCCGGCAATCAATTCCTCTACACGTTGTTCTGTTTGTATTTTTTCCTTAAGGAATGATTCCTCGGCAAAACAATCCTCCAATACTTGCTCTGTCTTTGGGCATTTCTGAAGCAATAATTCCTCATTAGGGCAATCCTCCACAACTTGTTCGCTCTGTGTTCTTCCCTCTTGGAATAATTTCTCACTAGGAAAATCTTCTACAAGTTGTTCTAACTTTGGGCTTTTCTGGAGTAATAATTTCTCAGTAGGCGACACGTCAAGATGTTCGCTAAGTGTTCTTCCCTCTTCTATTTCCTGCAGCAATGATTCCTTTACGACGTCCTCCACTACTGGTTGTTTCTTTGGTGTTTCCTGGAGGAATGATTCATCTACAGTGATGTCCTCCACTACTTGTTGGGACACTGATGTTTCTTGGACACATGATTCCTCTACAGTGATGTTCTCCACTACTTGTTGTGACACTGGTAGTTGCTGGAGGCATGATTCGTCTACAGTGAAATCCTCATCGACGTGTTGTGATACTGATGTTTGGTGGAGGAATGATTCCTCTACAGTGACTTCCTCCACTACTTGTTGGGACACTGGTAGTTGCTGGAGGCATGATTCCTCTACAGTGAAATCCTCATCTACGTGTTGTGATACTGATGTTTGCTGGAGGAATGATTCCTCTACAGTGATGTCCTCCACTACTTGGTGTGACAATGGTGTTTGCTGGATGAATGATTCCTCTACAGTGATGTCCTCCACTACTTGGTGTGACAATGGTGTTTTCTTGAGGAATGATTCCTCTACAGCGATGTCCTCCACCACTTGGTGTGACAATGGTGTTTGCTGGATGAATGATTCCTCTACAGTGATGTCCTCCACTACTTGGTGTGACAATGGTGTTTGCTGGGTGAATGATTCCTCTACAGTGATGTCCTCCACTACTTGGTGTGACAATGGTGTTTGCTGGAGGAATGATTCCTCTACAGTGATGTCCTCCACTACTTGGTGTGACAATGGTGTTTGCTGGATGAATGATTCCTCTACAGTGATGTCCTCCACTACTTGGTGTGACAATGGTGTTTGCTGGATGAATGATTCCTCTACAGTGATGTCCTCCACTACTTGGTGTGACAATGGTGTTTGTTGGATGAATGATTCCTCTACAGTGATGTCCTCCACTACTTGGTGTGACAATGGTGTTTGCTGGAGGAATGATTCCTCTACAGTGACGTCCTCGGCTACTTTTTGTGACACTTGTAGTTGCTGGAGGCATGATTCCTCTACAGTGATGTCCTCCACTACTTGGTGTGACAATGGTGTTTGCTGGATGAATGATTCCTCTACAGTGACGTCCTCGGCTACTTTTTGTGACACTTGTAGTTGCTGGAGGAATGATTCGTCTACAGTGATGTCCTCAACTACTTGGTGTGACAATGGTGTTTGCTGGAGGAATGATTCCTCTACAGTGATGTCCTCCACTACTTGGTGTGACAATGGTGTTTGCTGGAGGAATGATTCCTCTACAGTGATGTCCTCCACTACTTGGTGTGACAATGGTGTTTGCTGGAGGAATGATTCCTCTACAGCGATGTCCTCCACTACTTGTTGTGATACTGATGTTTGGTGGAGGAATGATTCCTCTACAGCGATGTCCTCAACTACTTGGTGTGACAATGGTGTTTGGTGGATGAATGATTCCTCTGCAGTGACTTCCTCCACTACTTGTTGTGATACTGATGTTTGTTGGAGGAATGATTCCTCTACAGTGACTTCCTCGACCACTTGTTTTAACACTGGTAGTTGCTGGAGGAATGATTCCTCTACAGTGACTTCCTCCACTACTTGTTGTGATACTGATGTTTGGTGGAGGAATGATTCCTCTACAGTGGCTTCCTCGACCACTTGTTGTAACACTGGTAGTTGCTGGAGGAATGATTCCTCTACAGTGATGTCCTCCACTACTTGGTGTGACAATGGTGTTTGCTGGATGAATGATTCCTCTACAGCGATGTCCTCAACTACTTGGTGTGACAATGGTGTTTGCTGGATGAATGATTCCTCTGCAGTGACTTCCTCCACTACTTGTTGTGATACTGATGTTTGGTGGAGGAATGATTCCTCTACAGTGACTTCCTCGACCACTTGTTTTAACACTGGTAGTTGCTGGAGGAATGATTCCTCTACAGTGACTTTCTCAACTACTTGGTGTGACAATGGTGTTTGCTGGATGAATGATTTCTCTACAGCGATGTCCTCCACTACTTGGTGTGACAATGGTGTTTGCTGGATGAATGATTCCTCTACAGTGATGTCCTCCACTACTTGTTGTGACAATGGTGGTTGCTGGAGGAATGATTCCTCTACAGTGATGTCCTCTACCTCTTTTTGTGATACTGGTGTTTGTTGGAGGAATGATTCCTTTACAGTGATGTTCTGCACTACTTGTTGGGACACTGATGTTTGCTGGAGGAATGATTCCTCTACAGCGATGTCCTCCACTACTTGGTGTGACAATGGTGTTTGCTGGATGAATGATTCCTCTACAGTGATGTCCTCCACTACCTGTTGTGACAACGGTGTTTGCTGGAGGAATGCTTCATATACAGTGATGTCCTCCACTACCTGTTGTGACAACGGTGTTTGCTGGAGGAATGCTTCATATACAGTGATGTCCTCCACTACTTGTTGTGACACTGGTAGTTGCTGGAGGAATGATTCCTCTACAGTGACTTTCTCAACTACTTGGTGTGACAATGGTGTTTGCTGGAGGAATGATTCATATACAGTGATTTCCTCCACTACTTGTTGTGACACTGGTAGTTGCTGGAGGAATGATTCCTCTACAGTGACTTTCTCAACTACTTGGTGTGACAATGGTGTTTGCTGGAGGAATGATTCCTCTACAGCGATGTCCTCCACTACTTGGTGTGACAATGGTGTTTGCTGGATGAATGATTCCTCTACAGTGATGTCCTCTACCTCTTTTTGTGATACTGATGTTTGTTGGAGGAATGATTCCTTTACAGTGATGTTCTGCACTACTTGTTGGGACACTGATGTTTCCTGGAGGCATGATTCCTCTACAGTGTTGTCCTCAACTTCTTGTTGGGACACTGATTTTTCCTGAACGAGTGATTCCTCATCCGTTCTTGAGTCATTTACTTTTTCATCTGGTTTTGTTCTTTCTTCCTGTATTTCAGTTGTACCATTTTTCAATGACTTTGTTTTGAAGCTTTGAAGCCTTAAAGAAATTTGATATAGAGTTATTAGTAATTGTTGGGGGAAAAGAAAGACGTTTTTTTTTCTAGTGCAAAAGCTACATGTTGCAGCTTGTTTTGGACGTTTTCTAGAGAACTGGAGATTTTGACAGGTATTTTGTTTATATCTGGGGTACTCAAGCACATCCCCAAACCCTGAGACAATTCCATTTAAGGATCAGTATTATCTCAAAAACCTGTGTGTAGTTGAGGAATTTCAACTTCAAAATTGACTTCTGGCTTTTTGGTAAGTTTGTTTAAGGGTTAGTTTTACAATGTGCGCGTTTAAAAGGGTCTAAACGACACATTAAAAACACATTAAACGTTACATTAATCTGTAAAATGATTCTACAATCTGGTAAAATATAATAGTCATTTTAAATACTTACCATTTGATCGGTGTTACTATAAGAAGTCCTAAGGGAAGACCACCAGGGAAAATCCACAACAGGCAGGGGATTGAGGAGAAATGTGTCCTGTAGATTGAACCAGGATATTGGCTTTGGCCACAGCTGGACCATTCAAGATCTAGATGGATATGGAAAAGATTATAAAGAAATAGTCAAATTTCTAAATTCTTAGTAAGTTGTGGTATCTGAGTGCTACCAGATTTTTCTAGGCGAAAAGGAGTTAAGAGTGACTGTCTGTAACGATCAAGCAAAATTCAAAATCCGTGGCAAACTTCGAAAAATCGATTTCGCTCATACTTTCAAGTTAGTTAGGGTAATGTATCCTAAGAATCGCTGTATAGTTGGTTTGATCAAATAACGCTTTATTATGGAGAAAAATGGAATTTTTCAAACACTCCCGAAAACGCCGTTCGCGACAGTAAATTTTGACTCAACTTTCGCGGCTGCTTGACAAAAAAAAAGCAATACTGGGAATTAAAACAACCCATATTCTTGAAGAACAATCTATTGAGTACGATATGCGTGACTTTGGGATCAATTGTACAATTTTAAGATAACAAAATAATTTTATTCGCTAGACGTATGTTTAGAGTATCAAAAAATAGGTCTTACAAAAATATTCATTCTGAATATGCTTAACCTCTCAGTCGCGTGAAACTTCGCTGGTTGATTATTCAGATGTTGGTCTTTCTAGTGATGTAAAGAAATCTTTGGGCAAATGATTGTGTGTCACGCAGCATGTCTTCAAACTTTGGTCAAATTACTCATTTCTGACCTCTGGCTGCTTTCTATAACAGACAAGATACTAGTGTTTATAAGTAAAATATAAACTCAAAAACAAGCCTAAAACACTTTTATAGCCTTAGATAATGTAGCTGTTTAAGAATTCTTACCTGGCAAACTCTGAAACCTGGATTTTTATGAATGTTTTTAGACACAACATTGATCTGGTTTCTTTCATTACCGACTCGAACTTGTCAACGGCCGAGTGCCACAGGGAGCCCAACCTTTCTTGTTGTGGTGCAAAACACAGGAAACCCAGATTGATAAAAAAATCGTTTTAATTTGTTTTAATGATGATGCAAACACACACAATAAAAAATTTCACAACTATTCCAGTAAAACTTACTGAATTACATGATAATCTATAATATGAATGACTAATAAAGTGGGGAAAAGCCTGCATTAGAACCTTACTAATCAGTGGTAACAGTCCTAAATTGATTTTAAAGAAGTTGAACCGTATACACTACATGCAATTTTTCTGCTCGGCATGTCATCATAAATGATCACCGGCCTCTAAGGTTCATAATTAGTACCGAACAAATGTATGTGACAGAGGCACCCACGACTGATTCGTCAAAAGACGAATGTCAAAACCTAACCCTCGTGCACGTGTTCACAAAAGCAACCAGGATAGCTTGTTTGTGATAGCAGTTATAGTTGACGTCATTCTCCAGTTGAGACGTGCAATGCCAGACCTGAAATCCGTCAGCTTTAGACAAGATAACGCTACCTGTTATCACAGCTCCGTAACCATACTTGGAGTTCAAAACCTCGCCAGGAAGCACAAAGTGAACGTCGCATGGATTTTTCAGGTCCTCAAGGAGGCAAAAGTCCTTGCGATCGCAAAGCTGCTGTACTGAAGAATCACATGCACACTTATCTAAACTCTGGAAATGACATCACGAGCGCAGTACAGATGAAAACCGCTATGGAATTACATGGTGGCGTACGTGGTCTAAGTGTAGCACTGTGTGGTTTATAGATTCCCGGGACATATCCCACAGAGAAATGGGAAGGCGTAAGCCTTGACAATGATGTTATCTTCAAAAAGCGTAACATTGTGGTTTGGAGAGCATACGGCGTTGGAAAAGGAAAAAAGATACCCAACACGAAATTTGAAACAACGAAGACATCGTCAGCTCTAGCCTTACCCACCCTTAGGAAGATGGAGTATTCTGATGACCAGGTTCCAGATTTCTGCGATGTCATACCTAGACAACGTAGGACATATAAACCAAAGACCACTACAGATTCCCGCAAGGAAAACAGCGATACCGATGATGACACGCTGTTCACCTGTTCCGAAGAAGGATGCGTAAAAACTTTCCAAAGATTTTCATGTTCTGCATCTACTCCAATAAAATCGTGGGTGCCTCTGTCACATACATTTGTTCGGTACTAATTATGAACCTTAGAGGCCGGTGATCATTTATGATGACATGCCGAGCAGAAAAATTGCATGTAGTGTATACGGTTCAACTTCTTTAGAATCAATTTAGAACTGTTACCACTGATTAGTAAGGTTCTACTGCAGGTTTTTCCCCACTTTATTAGTCATTCATATTATAGATTATCATGTAATTCAGTAAGTTTTACTGGAATAGTTGTGAAATTTTTTATTGTGTGTGTTTGCATCATCATTAAAACAAATTAAAACGATTTTTTTATCAATCTGGGTTTCCTGTGATTTGCACCACAACAAGAAAGGTTGGGCTCCCTGTGGCACTCGGCCGTTGACAAGTTCGAGTCGGTAATGAAAGAAACCAGATCGATGTTGTGTCTAAAAACATTCATAAAAATCCAGGTTTCAGAGTTTGCCAGGTAAGAATTCTTAAACAGCTACATTATCTAAGGCTATAAAAGTGTTTTAGGCTTGTTTTTGAGTTTATATTTTACTTATAAACACTAGTATCTTGTCTGTTATAGAAAGCAGCCAGAGGTCAGAAATGAGTAATTTGACCAAAGTTTGAAGACATGCTGCGTGACACACAATCATTTGCCCAAAGATTTCTTTACATCACTAGAAAGACCAACATCTGAATAATCAACCAGCGAAGTTTCACGCGACTGAGAGGTTAAGCATATTCAGAATGAATATTTTTGTAAGACCTATTTTTTGATACTCTAAACATACGTCTAGCGAATAAAATTATTTTGTTATCTTAAAATTGTACAATTGATCCCAAAGTCACGCATATCGTACTCAATAGATTGTTCTTCAAGAATATGGGTTGTTTTAATTCCCAGTATTGCTTTTTTTTTGTCAAGCAGCCGCGAAAGTTGAGTCAAAATTTACTGTCGCGAACGGCGTTTTCGGGAGTGTTTGAAAAATTCCATTTTTCTCCATAATAAAGCGTTATTTGATCAAACCAACTATACAGCGATTCTTAGGATACATTACCCTAACTAACTTGAAAGTATGAGCGAAATCGATTTTTCGAAGTTTGCCACGTTTTGCTCGATGGTTACGGACAGTCACTCTTAAGGGGGTAGGAGAGGGGGAAAAATTAAATTAAATTAGTAGATCAAATGCCTGCCTATCTGCTTGCCTGAATGGATGAATAAAAGAAAAAACTAAACTGACTCATAGAAATAGAAAAATAATTAGTTGCACAGACCTGCTAGTGCTTTGATGTTAACATTGTCTTCGTTTTCCTTTATTAGAAGATTTTCTAATATGGGAATAAAAACAAAGAATTGTCGAAATAAGAAAGTTAAATAAATAAATAAATTATCAATAAATGGATGTGAATGTGGATGTGAATGTGAATGTCTCATAATAAATCAATAAAATAAAAACACACACACGAAATCTCTACATTTCTTTTTATATTTCTAACGGCACTCGAACATCACTCAGAATAAAATTTATTTTAAAATAATTCCATCAGGACGCTCTCATTGCCTTATAAAGCGAAAAAAACAATCTAGTACCGCATATTTTCCTGCACAGAAGTTTGTTCAAAAAATCTTGAAAAGCTTGAAAAAGAAGCAGCTCGTTATTGGTTTTTGTTCAATATGTAAATCTTGTTTTTGCCTCTTTATTTCTTTCAAACTGTAATTGGTTAAGAGTATATTGTATTAAATGTGAATAATATCCAAGTAAAAACGGTTTTTTTCTTTTAACTTATCGTTAGATTATTACAAAGTTTGGGGTTTCTTTTTTTCATATTGAAATATTTTTGGACATGAAAATCTTGTTTTTGCCTTTTTATTTCTTTCAAACTTTACTTAGTTAAGAGTATATTGTGTTAAATGTGAACAATATCCTAATAAAAACGGTTTTTCTTTTACCTGATTGTTAGATTTTGACAAAATTTGGGGTTTTTTCTTTCATATTGAAGTAAGCTTGTAAAATAAAAGTGAACCTAAAATCTACGGCTAGCATGCACCAAAGTTTCGTCAAGTTTTGTCTTATTGGAAAAATCAACCAAAATGCAAAGACGACATATCTTCGTTATTATAAAAGAAAAAAATGAATTGCAAAAAAGACGAGTTTATTATACATTAATAAAGAGAAATAGAGCTAACTATTAAACTTACTTTTGTACCAAGAATCCCAATGTTGAACGTTTTTTGCCAATCACGGTTTTTCGAGTCCATTTTTGATGTGTTTCAGACATTTTCATTTCCCAAAATAGCTGTATTTGTTCTTTAAACATCGCTTCGAAGTCTTACTAAACCTAAATCCTACTTTGCCTTAATAATGAGTGCTTAATAATTCAAGAATTTTCAAATTCTTCGACTCTGTAAAGTCAAAAATCCCGAGTATCTTTTTGTCCAATCAAACTACCGGGCAAAATATTCAATGGCAAAGCTGTCACTTTTGAAGGCATTTCGTCCAATAAAATTGCTCGTCAACTCGAGGCGCACTGACGTAGATATGGCTTCTGATGACTGAAAGCCAGTACGTGTAATACACAATATTTCACATAAAAATTAATTTAAAAAAACCCATTAATATAAAGTAATAAAACTATTTTGTTTCCTCGTTATACGACTCTTAAAAAAATAAGATTGCTCTTCGAAGTTCGAAGCGCACTGCCATAATAGATATGGCTTCAGATGATTGAAAGCCACCGTGATAATAAAAAAAAGTGAAAAATAAAATAATAGAAAGAAAAAACATTTGTTCCCCCTTTATAAATATCTTTAAAAATTATGTATTTAAACAGTTGGGGTGGGGGGAGGTGGAGTAAGTCATCTGTCATCATCTATGTTAACAAAATGATCTGTAATTTTTTTCCTTTTTTCCCCTTTATTTCGAAATCACGAAAACGGACGACAGAAAAAGTACCAAGAAGAAAGACGCTCTATTTTATTGTTTATTTTTGGAGGGATAATACAAGACTGCTGACAATATTCTTTAGCCAAAGGGTAACATATCTTATTACATCCAAGAAAGTGTACGAGTTCGTTTACTTACCTTTTTTGAAGAAAGGAATACGATGTATTTTAAAGAGATCATACTTAGGGTAGTACAGTTTGATAGTTATGACACCTGCACCAACGGCAGCGAGTGCTGTTAGACTAATCTTTCCTAATTTTGAATTAATAACTTCAATCATGTTTACTCCGCGACTTGTTCAACTAAACTGACTTTGACAGCGGAGATACTTGCTTATTACGTCCAAAATACAATTATGACGTCGAACCAAACCCTGACGTCATGTATAGAGTGCGCGCTCTAGTCATCAAATCTAAGGCATTTTTCTACAAAAATCTAAAGATATTTATCGACGCAAAAACAAATTTTAAAAAAATGAATAAAATAAAAATGAAAATTCCCAAGAGTTTTTTCCTAGTGGTATTTTAAAAAGTACAGTTTGTAAGGATTTCACGAAATTCTAGATGTTTCATAAGGCACAGGGAGCCCAATTTGTAGTAGCACGGACTTCCTACATTCTCGTACCCAAAGCCTCCTCATAATATGACTCCCGGGGGTAGCCTGGAAACTAGTCGTTCTTCCTCCTTCCAGGATGGCAGGAAAAACTTTTCATTTTTCAACTTTTCAAACAATTCAGTTTTATCCTTCAAAAATATAACTCAATCAAAATACAAATTATTCAATAATAGAAGAAAAGAAAATCAAAAAGAAGCTAATTATATATGTACGATAGCAAGACATGTAAAATATCTATAAGGAGCATTCCTTTTGGCCCGGAAGGCCTTGATCTTTCTTTGCTGTGCTAAAGATCGTTGCTGGGCAACGATATGGTAGTTAACCGAGTCTTGGATACTCGACTTAATTTTGCTCTTCAAAACATAAGATATAGTTTTTGATTTCATTCATTGGCGATTGCAACAGAGTCTTTTAGCCACCCCAGTGCGGATGTCCGATAGACGAAGGGAATAGATGATGGGGTTGATAATCGACTGCAAGTGCAAGATGGTGAAATAAATAGCTTGCGATGTATAACTGATGTCGTCATTGAAGTTGCCCTTCACAGCTCCTACGATCTTCAAAACCAATAATGGACACAGACACGCCACGGATGCTAGCACTATCAAGCCTAGAGTGAAAGTGCGCTTGTATTCCTTGATCTTACTTTACTGCGCTACAGATTGTTGCTGGGCGACGATGGCTCTCAACTGTCGACGGGCCGTGAGGTGTATTTGAGTGACGCAAAATAAAATGATGACGAAGCTAGGACCAAAGGTTAGAATCCCAGGAAGTTTTCTAACATTTAGAAGGTGTCGTTTGTCAGGAATCTATTCGGTAAGAATGCTATCCCAACCAGAACCAAGCAAGCTGCCGATGCTATCATCAGTTTCTTGGGGGCGACTGAAGTCTGATAGAACAGAGGATGTTCTATGTAAAAGAACATCTTTCCAGGCTGATAATCATCATGGTAACAGCTGTCCATCCACAAGAAAGTAAATATTGTTATTGAAGATATTGCGAAGGCAATGGTAAGCTCACATAGACGCCAACAATTCCTTATGGTGAAGACTCCAAAAGCAACAAGCAGCGGTTGTACGACGAGTCCCATCAGAAGAACACCCAGAGAAACAGGGACGGCGGAGACGGGGGTCTTTGCACCCCCCCCCCCCCCCCCCACACACACACACTTTTTGCAAGAATTATTTTTTAATTTTGTCTAATTTTTGGGTGTGTAGGGTAGGGAGGGTAGGCAAGGACTGCCCGTGTCAAATAGTTTCATTAAATGTATTGATTTCACTTGACAAATTTTATTATGACTGGAGATTGAGATATTACGAATGCACTACTGACAATGATATGAAAACTGCAGTATTTATTCAGGAAAACACAAAAAGTAAATACAAGGATTCAAAACGAGTAGAGTGATTGATTTCGGCCCGTGACAAAGGTAAGATGTTGGTTTATTTAGACTAAAATGGAAGAGTAATGATAACACTAATATATTATTGCGTTTTTAAAAACTCCTATGATAGGCATATGAAAGATAAATGTCGATTATAGTGAAATACCCGTGTGTAATAAGAATTATTTAAAGGGGCACTTGGATGAAAACGCCCCAATTTTTGAAAGTCCGAATAATTGAAGTATATGAGTATAATATGACTCAATTATGATAATGTAAACCAGATTAGTGAACATTTTAGCCTGGGAGCCACTTGCTATTGAGATATTTTGGTCCAAAAGCAGAAAGAACAATAGGGTTGAGTAAATGACGTTATTTACTCCAAATTTAGATGCTGAATAAAACTGATAATTTTTATCCGCTACATTTTACTGTTAAGAAAATATGTTGCTTGGCTACTATTGGGGCCATATAGATAGGTTTAAGTAAGTTTAAAGTCATTTCCAATTTTTATCCATTTTCATCCAAGTGCCCCTTTAAACTATTGAGGAAAAAATACGAAATTGGCTTAAATAAGTTCTAAACTCAACCATGTTAACGGAAAGTATGGCTTGTTTACTTTCGTTGTTGATGAACTTTCTTAAATAATTCACATCGAGTTATCTTCTCTTCCTTTTGAACTTACCCTTTACAGAAGTCTTAAGGGGTTTCTTACTCATAAAATTTGCTTTTCCCGTTTTTCTTATTTTCTTTTCTTTTCTTTCAATTTCATTAGCGTTCTTATCTTTCCTGGGCTTCTTTTTCATGACAGCCTCACTTTTGTCGTCGGATTTTCTTTTCATTTTTCGTTTGGTTGATGTTTTCGATACTTTGCTCTTATTGGTCAGGATGAGATCTGGAGAAAATGACAAGCGTTAAATTAAAATCAGGCCTGGCCACAGGGAGCCCATACAAGGCATATTTGGATATGAAAATAAATAAAGCAGATGCGTGGTGTGCGCTGCTGCTGGGGTCGTTGGTGCAATCCTCAGACCTGCAAACTCATGTCGAAGGGGCGTTTTTTCCTCCCTTTGTAAAATCAAATCTTCAAAATTCTTATAGGACTTTTGCATGATGACGTCATTTACTAGCACTACCAGATTCCCTTGAACACTTTCTTTCGTTCAGTTAAGAGCAGCAATTGTCTTACCTTCTCAAGGGAACACAAATTTGAAAAAAAAAGAAAATTCTCCAAGCATTTTGGTGGTTTTGGTAAAATGAGATCATCATGCAAATGGCCTATTCAAGTTACAGGGGTCAAATGTTTGTTGGTTTAGGTCTGCTGGCGCAAAGTTAGCCGTTTGAAGGTTAAGAAAAAACTGGGTAGGGTTGGCATTACAGTGCATTATAATTGAATGTTTTTGAGGGCAAAATGTTACCATCAGGGAAATATGTCCCCTTAACAATCCCACAATGCACTGCAATGTCAACTCAATCCAGTTCTTTCCTCTACATCAGAATGGCTCATACAGTACTCAAGGCTTTAAATCTAAAGTAGTCAGTTATTATAAATTTTCTGACCTGGATCCGGGTCTTTTCCAACTTCATATCGATACCAGTAAGTATCGTCATCTTCTTCATTGCTGTCATCATCACTTTTATTGGCATCTTCATCATCACTCAGTGTGGGATCTGTTGCACCTGTGAGGACAGCAACATTAAATTCATTAATATAGTTTTTCTGAATTTGCTTGTATCACAATTATTAATAGCTCCAAATCCATGATGTGTGTGAACACATCAAGTCCAACTTTGACTTGGAGCTATTAATTTTCGTGGTTGCCCAAATGAATAGATCTTTTTAGCTTTGTTGTTTGTTGTGCACATTTCAGACCATGTGATGCCACTCTTGGGAGTTGATTCTTTCATGTGTAAATATTTTAACATTTTCATCATAAAAGAACAATTCTCAGGGGAAGGTCATGAGGTATGAAATGGGCAATTTGCACATGAAGGTAATCATACAATGCATCATTGTGTTTTTTCATTATTTAAATTTACAGTGTAGACCACTGAACAGAAATGTGAGAAACAAAGTCACAATTTTAAAGAGGGCAAAGAAATATTATCCAAAAAGAGTCAATATACGATGTGCACCAATTAAATTTTAAAAAAAACTAAATGTTTTTTACTAAGGATAGGAAAACCGGAAGATCAGAGGAAATGATGGGTTAATGGGAAAATTCTTATCATTCTCATAAATATACTAAAACTGATTCATTAACCTTCTTTTGAAGCTTGTTTTCGTTTTTGTCCTGCTATGCTGCGCTCTCTGTGATATCAATCATAACATATTTTAGTAAAAATCTAATATACCCAAATAGACTTTCACATTATCACATCAACAGCAACTTCAGTGTTCATGTGTAAGAAGGTACAGTAAGTAAGGATGGTGAGCGCTGCTATGCAATGCATCTCACAACTGTGTTCTTGAGTATGACTGTGTTGTTCCAGAAATTATTCATACCCCCACAGAGATTTTTTTCACACCCTGCCCCTGGAAAGAAATATTTTGTCAAATGGCTCCAACATGGCCACAATGACATGGGTTTTTTCAAGGTTTTTTCTCATAGCCCTCTGGTTTTCAAGCATCAAAAAATCAACTCAGAAAAACTCAAGTTTTTATTTTTAAAGTCTGTTGCTCAGGGTTAGCCTCGACTTTGTGTAGAATATTCATGTGTTCCAGTGAGGACCTGTTGAATTTCAAAGCTTCCAGGTATTTTTTAAATATTTGACAGTGATACAAGGATAAGCCTGAGTAAATGAGTCTGTAATCAAGAAGCACAGCAGCAATTTGGACTTGAAAGACGTAATATTCAATCAAATTTTTGGTTGAGGTATTTCAGTCATGAGCCTCTGGTTCATGAGAGTAAACAATTTATCACTCCTTGCACAATTGGCTGACGTACACTGTATGTTGTACTTACTTGTTCAACTCCTTTTCTTTTTCCTTTCTTTTCACATTTTCTTCTTGTGTTTTCTTTCTCATTTCTTTTAATTTTCTAGAGGAAAATAACAAATACTGTACTACTAAGTAAAAAAAATTATGTACAAAAAAGAAACATTAAATCTCCTACCTTTTCTTTTCTCTCTTTTCTTCCAAAGCTCTTTTTTCAGCTTCACTTTTAGAAACTACAAATTATTAAATAAAAGATAACAATTATACAGGATTAAGTAAATATATGAGAGATGATGTTGGTTTACTGATTTCTCTGGCTTTGAGACATATATGCAATTACAGTAAAAACAGCATGTAAGAACTTAGTAGTTTGTTAGAGTGTTGATCATCACAGTGAATAGGCAATCTAAGCGAACGCTGCAAAGAAAGACCTGAAAAAATGATTTCAGGCTTCAACGGGAATCAAACCCATGACCTCCGCGATGCCAGTGCATCATGCTTTACCAACTGAGCTATGAAGCCAATCCTGTTGGTGAGCGGTCATTCAATTCACACTTATTACCTATATAGTGGCTTGATGAACCCAACAAAAAATGACCGCTCATGTAATGTTACATGCAATGTAACTCAAATAAAGGATCTTATTCTCAAGAGAATGAAACTAAAGTCTGAAATAAGAAAACATTATGCCCAAGGTTAAGTATAGGGCTTAGTTATTGTTACAAGACTTACTAAACTCATGGTGTAGAACTTCACCATTGCAGAGTCCATCTTCAATCTTTACCAACTGAATAACCATACGAGGACCCAACTATGCATGATAACAAACACAGATTAACCTTAATAAAAAAATTACAATCATGTATCTATACAAGACAGCCTAAACCAGGAATATCCAACTTTTAATATTCTGGTTGAATGGTCAAGCACAAGAAAATCAAAGTCAAAGCTTCAGGGAAACAATAATGTAATCATAATTAATCTTTTGTATCAATGGAGCCTCAACTCACATTGCTTTGTGTTTAATCACTCAGCCAGAAATATTGAAAGTTGGCTATTTCCTGGACATATGTGAACTGTAATTCTTTTTAATTTTTTTCATTCATTCAACCATCAACCAATAGGTCAGCTGCATTATTAATAGCATCATTTACTACCACTACCAGAATCCCTTGCACACTTTCTTTTGTTCAGTTAATTAGCACTCATTGTCTTACTATTCTCATGAGGAATAACACAATTTGAATAAGAAAGAAAATTTGCTAGGTCTTTTGGTAGTGGTAGAGTATAAAGATGAGGCCATCATACAAACAGCCTATTGGCTAAGTTGATAAGGAGTTCCAGGTTCTAGCCCCATGGCCCAACCAGCACTTGAAGTGTTTAAAAAAATGAAAGTTTGTCCGTGAATATATTTCACAGGTACTGTCTTTGCTCTAAAAATGGCTGTACCCTTTTTTTAGAGGACTTTAAACCCTGTAGAGGAGCATATGTTTATCAGTTCCCATATGACTGTCACGTGTGACCTTCTCTTGGGACCATTCATTTTTTTACTGGGGATTGTGGGAGGGGGGGGGGGGGGGGCGGTGGGATTTGAGGCAGTCAATAAAAAATCAAGCTCAAGAGGAGAGAGGGTACACAAAATAAATTCCAAGTACATTTTGTAGCATAGCAATTTTATAATAAAAGTTAGAATGGAAAGCAAGGGAGGGGCAATATTTTTTAATCCAATAACAGAGAGGGAGGGTCAGATACAGTATCTTAATGTACTGGTTTCAAAGCAATCTCGCTACCCTCGATGAAAATGAACAGTTCAATAAATTAAGGTTTTTTGTTATTTCATTTCATTTCATTTTTCACTTACTTCGGTCAATCTTATGGCACTTTTTTGGGATTTAATGTTTCCTCTTCCTGGTACACTTTGAGGTAGAGTAACATTACTTTCCATTGGATCCTCTCCTTCACTCTCTGAACCATATCCACAACCACCTCTGAAAAGGTATTGACAAAAAAAGTTAATTACATGACAGAATGATAGAAAAAATCAAGTAAAACTGTCTAGTACACAACAGCCAGGGCATGGCTGACCCTGAAACAACCTCAAGCTGATAAACGTCAGAACATGTATGCATGGATGCTGTAGGATGGAATTTAATATTTTATACCAGGTTTTGTGGAGGAAGGAATGAAACTTGAAAAAAAAACTGGAAAAAAACTTTTGAATCAAGGTGGGTATAACATTTGATGCTGAATCCAGAAATCAAAGTTATCAAACCAAAGACTGTGAGGAAAACAAAACTCTTTCCCTCAGATATACATGTACTGTATCTCAGTACAATAAGCTATGATAATTATACTCACCCCAGTACATAATCACTAATATCATCTAGTTTAGACAAATTGGGAATTTTCGTCTGAATGAGTTTTTTTACCCCTCGGCTCATTCCAACAGGTACAACTTGTATGTTACTGATTAAAAAAAAAAATAACCAAGTGATTTTAACATAGTATACTGTATCATACTGTAAAAATCTGTAATGTTAATTCCTACAACTTTTTAAAGGTTGAAGGGGCGAACAGTGATAGGTAATACATATCAAGTGATGAAGGCAATAAGTGATAGGAGATACAAGTACGACCACAGTAGGTCATTCCAAGATGCAAGAATAGCGTAGACTAACTTTTTTTCTTATCATTATTCTTGTCAATAACGAATATGTTGTTGTTGAGATATTTAGTGTTCACTTGTCGACAAAAACCATTTAAAACACCTTTTAGTCAATTATTTACGTTTAGATGCATGCCGACGACTGTGCCTTTTGGTCATGCTATTGCCAATCATGCAAGCAGCCAGCTTGCAACTAAAGAACTCCCACAAACCAACATATAAAATTATGTCTCATTCCTTTGAGTATTGGAATTATTCAATCAAGTAATAACGGATGTTTAATGTATCTACAGTAGAGCTAATAATTAATATATTAATGGTTACCAAAAGATATCCAATCAAGGGAAGGGACGTGAAATGGGAAGACAGTCAGATATTACTACAACATATTTTTTACATTCTGTGCAATGCATGCCTGCAATGTGCTGGAAACATTCTCCTAACCGAGCTTCTAAAAACTTCCATGAATATGCAATACTGTGAGACCAAAGAATGCATCACTCTTCATCATACTTACTAATGTCTGAAGTCGATAAGTTTTGTCTCTTTGTTATAGTTTAAAAGAACGCATCTTCTTATGTCACCAAGGCGAACCTAAAGTGTTTAAGGATTTGAAATATGATGTGAACTAAATAAATTGAATTATTAACTTAACCTTTTACTTTGTTTATATAAAAGATGTCACTTGACAGTACTTCAACTGATAAATTTGTAGTCCTCTTAATGTCTCTACAGTTGTAGTTGATGGGGATGTGACCACCATTAACATGGTTAATCCAAGCTCCACGTGTGAAGGTCTAACCATTTGAAGATTTTATTACAAGGCAGCACCTTATTTTCAGTTATTTTAGAACCCTGATTGTTGGTCAGGTGAGGCCTGAACCACAGCCTTCCTTACAACAGACAGACAAATCTTACCAACTGAACTAACAGGGTGACAATATATTTATGTATCATGATTTTATGAAGCAATGCATTCACTGAATAAAATTAGGTGCAACATGTTTACAAACCTTCTGAATATTGATAGATGGAAAAAGATTCTGAAACATTGTGGTCATGAGCTTCATTGGTAGAGTATCTGTATTGAAGCCATTAAGTACAAGCTGTAAGGGAACAAATGACATAAAGGAATTATAAATACTTAGTAGTAAAATATTTTTGTACGATTTCCAAGTGTGGGTATAAATAAAAGGGTTGGTTTGCTGCTTAACCATTCTACATGTACACTACATGTGAACTTACAGCTGCATGTACATTGTAGCTCTTATCAATATCTCGACAGGAGAACTACAGTGTACCAGTGAACATAATAAAACTGCAGTAGGATGTGTCATTGCTATGCCAAATACTTTAAAATTTGTACATTAAGCATGTAAGCACAGCAAGTACACAGGTCATGTATACAGTACATAACACTACAAACACTAACTCACACATGTCCTTCCCACAACATGTAACTAATTATATTGAATGATGTGGTACTATATTGTGTCCCAATACCACAGAAACTTCAAATTGCCTAGTTAATTGCAGAATTGTTTCAGTACTGAGTTGTTAATACTTTTCTTTTTCTTTTTTTTTTTAAAAATCTCATCTCAAATCATACATACACTGAATCAGATTTACATCAAATACAACCATAGACCAAATGCGACACCCACCCTAATGTGAGGCCCAACCCGCGAACCAAGCGAACCGGTGTGATCCGTGACTTTCAATCACGCCAGATCCCCCCGCCCACAAGCCAAGCCCACACCAGCGCGAGTCCAAGAGTTGTTAATACTATTATAGTGACTTACCAAAGGAGGCTTTTTGTACTGACTGCCAAAAGTCTTGGGTCTTTCAGTAATGATATGACATCTTTAGCCAAAGAATACTTTCAAATAAAATTCAAAATCTGAGTAATGATCAAATTTGTTTACACTTTGTTCTGTAAGTGAACTGATATTATAAATAATATAAGGTGACAAAGAATAAACACCATCAAATTTATGATACTTAACTATTGGATATTAGTAATGCTTTCATGTATATAATAAGCCCTTGTCCACAGTAGACAGCGTATTACAAAATAATTGTATGCATCATTATACAAACACAGTTGAATACCGGTCTTTTCGAACCAAAGTCTTTTCGATCCAGGTCTTTTCGAACCAGGTCCAGGTTTTTTTTGAACCACCTATATACACTTTCGATCCACATACATACACATTCGATCCAATATAGTTGTGAAATATTTTATAGATGTTTAGTGTTTTCTTTCAGAAATATTACAGAAATATCACAGAAGAAGTGAATTAATCCAACTGAGTGAACCAAGTATCGTGTGTGATCGTGTGTGATATGTGTTAGTATCGCTTACGAAGTCAATAAGTTAGCCCCATAGTCACTTCCAACGTAAAGTCTTTAGCCAAGAAAAGATGTTTTCTCCTTCATTTACGTGAAAGTGAAGGATGAAGAAACCCCAAAACTTTAGAAGCGAATGATTATTGTTGTGTGAGAAGCGTGTATGACATTAGCGTGTGTGTTGTTACTGATTCGTCAATGAAACCGGTAAATCTTCTATTTGGGACGAGTTATTTATTGATTTTTGAATCTTCTTCAAAATCTTTTTATATTCAAGATGCTTTGAAATACCTTTCAAACAATAAAGTAGGGGTAGCGAACACATCGCGAATGAGTTAAAAAAAAGTCTGTAAAAGACGCGAACGAATAGATGTTGTGTGACGTGTTACATATGAAACTTGTCAATGAAACCGGGCAAACTATCCGATTTATGTAAGAAATATTTGCTTGTTAGCCCAAATCTTTCTGCAAAAACTAGTAAATAGTTTCAGAAGTCAACAGTTTTCATTTTGATTTAGATGTTGATTAACTTAGAAAAAAGCTTTAATATTCAAGTATGTGAAACCCATAAATAAGCTTAATCAATCAGAACTGAATGGCGTTTTGAATGCATTATTTCGCAAGTGTCTAATTATTTCAATCCAAAACGATTTGATCGATTACAAAAACAGTTAGCATTTCAATACGCTAAACTTAGCCAATGATATTTCCACTTTATGTTTATACACAGTAATTAGATACCATAAACAAGAATTTAAAACGATTTTTTCTTACTATTCAAGACAGGTTAAAGGCGTTTGTTTGAAAAAAGTCCGTGACATCGATGTGTCATCATGCCCAGCCAAATTCATAGTACAACGCGCATTAGTTTTGATTTCTTTTTGATCATAATCTTTTATTCAGTGCTCAAGACAACTTTTTAAAAACTATACTCTTTTAAATCAACTATGTACACAGCATATAGGACGTGTTATATGCTTTAGTTATATAGGTGGATCGAAAGTGTATATAGGTGGTTCGAAAAGACCTGGACCTGGTTCGAAAAGACCTGGATTGAAAAGACTTTGGTTCGAAAAGACCGGTACCACACAGTTCATATATACTAAATACTGTAATACTGTATACTTGTCAGTTGTTTGCATCATAAAATTTTTAACAAAAAAATAAATAAAAGGTACCTCATGGATCTTGAAAGTCAAGGTTGGTCCTCTAGGAATACGAACGAACCTCTAAGAAAAATGACCATAAAAGAAAACCATTTAGCTATTTTTAAAGGAATACAAGGCTATAAAATAGGCAATTATTTACTGGGAAAATCATCTTTATGAAGAATTGAGATGGGAAGCAAATGTTTACTTTTAAATTTGTATTTTTGGTTATTTTGAGCGTGTGTCTAAGACAAGTGAACGGTAAATGGATCAGTAAAAGCATGAGGCCAGCTAATCATAAATCAAAACCCTGATATTACATTTTTTAAATACAGTGATACGCTAAATCATTGATATTCTTTCTCTGACGTCAGTGTGGTCTGGCATCCTCTGATTGTTGCTAAGCAACAACAAAAATTTCAAAAGAAAATGAAAAGTACTTTAAATGGGAAAATTTATTATCGTTATTATGACTGTATCAATGTACTGTATACCTGTAAGTACAAAGTTTTGGTATGTATAAAAACAGGGGAAATTAAAACTGTGCCCTGGCATTGAAAATGGACCTCCAGCCTAATACTCTTGTGCACAGTCTTTCCCTAACCAGACCTTCTTGCTGGTGTTGTAAACTAACCTTTCCATAAATATACCGTACATACCAGACGTCTTCCGGCTAAATAACCTTTATATGTATGTGTACGTACCTAGGTAAGTACCAATCTCAGTCTTGGACAGAATCATGAAATGACTGAGTTCAACACAAGTGGTCTCAGCAACATTCACAAAATCCTTTGTCAGGACATTGTTTTTCCGAACCTGCAATGATAATAAGACATTAATGTTACCCTCTCTTAAATGAAAGTTTAAGTCAGTCGTAAAGGTTTTTGTAGGTTGGATTCGATATTCTATTATGAAATCCTAAAGTTGACTCCATCATAAACTTTAGATAATTTTATATTTTCCTTAGGCTTCGACCGACACAGTCATCCTCAGAGGAACTAAAATACGTTACAATATCGCGTAGTTTTTATTAAATATTGTAGCCTATTTTAGTTTTATATTTTATAATTTTATATTTTCCTTAGCTTTCGACCGACACAGGAACAGCGTCGATTACAATTGCAGAGGAACTAAAATACGTTACAATATCGCATAGTTTTTATTAATATTGTAAGTAATTGTTTAATTAAAAACGAGGCAGGCAGTGTTTTATCGGCGGTATTCGGGTATAAAACACGAGGTGTTGTTTTATCAGGGTATAAAACCGACGAGGCGCAGCCGAGTGGTTTTAGACCGATAAAACACGATCCTGCGAGATTATTGAACGGCTTAGAAAAATTATGATGTTTGTTCTCATTGTGTACCGATTTTTTTATCGAAATGAACCAAGTTGATAGATGTAAGCATCCAAGTTAAAGTTTATGCAAATGAAGACGAATCTTTATCACTTTGATATGCAGAACATATTCATGGTCAAAATCACCTTCATGGTCATGGATTGTAATTGTGTTTCTATTCATGAATTATTAATGAGTTTTCTAACATATTTTAGTCCCTCTCTGAGGATGACGGCGTGTCGGTCGAAAGGCTAAGCGAAAATATAAAATTATTTAAAGGTTGATGAGTCAACTTTAGTTCATAGTGCATTTAAGTTCATTTAAGTCAAGACCTGTATCGGATGTTATAATATAAGAATGTTGGCCATTAAATATACAGTATAGCAAGGCCCTGAAAAACCCTGCCCAACCAAAAGCCACATTTGTTTGGTCAAATGTCCGGACCACTTTGTCATGATATATGCCAATGTTATCGATAATGTTGGGATATGATTTTTATGTTGGATGAAATGTGGGTCAAGTTTGATTTTGAGATGAACGTATTTGCTCAACATCACTCCAACATTCTATTCTAAAAATACTGGGCTCGTTCAACATGTGCTAATAAAGATTTAACCATCATGTGTTCACAAAACACATGCGCATCCCCAACACTTTTTTATATCGTTCTAAAAAAACCGAGTCTACAGGTCAATTATTGGAAATACTGGAACAAATGTTGGGCTTGTCATGCCATTTTTTATGACAAAACAGGGCCCTTATGGGCAGGACCCTTATCTTTTACTGGCCTCTAGATCAGTTAGCAAAACTGAGGCAAGCTTGATTATCATATACCATTACCTTTAAATGTGTTGCAGTGTAAGGCTCCATTATCAAATGTCGTAAATCCTGTTCGGCAAACACATGACAGACTTCCCAACGAGCTCGCTCTGTGCATTACAAAGGTATGAGGGACTGTGATGCTTCTTCTTCTTGAGGGTTGTATTGTCTTCTTCTGGCTCATGAATAGTCATGCAATCACCCAGCAAGTTGTAATGGTTTAAAAAACCACTGACATAACTCAGTGATTTTAGGGCTCGTATGGTATCCAAATATTTAAGTAAAAAGTCAAAACGTCTAAATGATCAAAAAGCGTAACCCTTTTTCTTCTGCCCATTGTACTGTATTCGTAATAATGTTGATAAACCTTTAAAAAAAACCTTCAAATTAAGGCAAAGGAATGACTAACTTTTCTTTTTGAACGTTTTGCTCCACGTGAAAAGACAACGCCAGGCGTTCTTCGTAACCTAGTTCCAGACTACTCAACACAGGGACCCCACAAATAAAATTCAAATCATCAAAAATATCTAAAAGTAATTTTCTAAAGCAGTATGGTGTCCTTGCCTGCGAATAGAGCCGACTCACTCTGTATTCGCTAGTTACGTATGACTTGGTTAATAGAGCCTTTGTTGTTCTTTGGACCGATGTTTTCTATAAGACCACGTGTCATTGTCTGAGGTATCATTTCTTTAGCTTAACGTTGTGTAAAGTCTGAGAATCGAGGAATTACTGACATGGTAAAACTAAACAAATACATCTTATTCCAAGTGTAATAACTTGTGGTCTGTATTGGGAATTGTAAAACATAATTTCTGAATGAGCTAAAGAATGAACGGATGAATAATGCCTTATTTGGTGTATCTTACAAGTCTTGGGTTTCCTGGGTGAAGGTCAATATGGCGGACATTTAAAACAAGAAACATAGCAAGGTCAGATTAACAAGAGCTCAGCAGAAGCCTCCGCTAAAAGGAATATCTTAGTAGATGCAACCTAGAGGATTTAGATCCACGAAGTTTACTACGGAATATCCATTGAGCAAAGCATATGGTCAGTACTATTTTTCTCTAAGCTTGATTGGTCGGGCTGGCAAGCATTCGTCAAAGAGAGTTAAAAGACAAAAGTGGCATCTGGTGGCTCCGCGTATGTTAGTGCGGTTACAATGGATGCTAATAAGAAAATGCTTTGTGTAAATGCACAACATGGCCGCGATGATGTAACGTGCAATCGAAAGTAAAGATTCATGTATATACTGTTATTACAAATAGTTATTTAAGCAAAAGCCAATCTAGCCTCGCATCATCAATACCCGGGAAGTCTTCGCGCTCGCCTCAATATGCCGTTTGATTAGAGTTTCTCTCGTGTTTTCTTAAGACTTTATCTAGCTTAGGTCCCTTGTCAATTTTTGAAGACGCAAAACCAAGGGTTTCCTTCCACGCTCCGGCTCACAAATTCAACTATCTAAAATTCAATTCGAATCTTCGTTATATGTACGGTGCCCTTCTGCATGTTGATGTCAGAAAGCAGCTGCCAGTCTGCGAGACAAAGACAAAAGAAAATCCCAACGATCTCCTTAGAATTGGAACCTATTGTTTGGTACCGAGCCCGATTGATTCCTGTCATTCCGACCTGCTGGCAATGGTTGTATACTGTAGGAGATATTATTGATTTGCTCTCGGGGCTAGGGTACCTAGCTCTTATACATGTTCTCCTATTTGGCACTATGATAATGCATTAAAAAAGAGTAAATGATAAGTTGAGTTTTGGTACCGGACGTTACTAGTTCATGCCTGACAACAAAACCCTTTCAAGGAGGTAACGCATGGTAACTGGCCGACAGCTTATTAATCCTACAGTCAGGGTCTGAACTTGTGCATTCTAACTTTTTTAGACACTGATACGAGGCTGTAAATCAAAGAACACAGTCTGTGATTTGGAACTCGAAATTTGTCTATTTATAATGATTCTTTATTAATCGCATGAAAGTGGAGGAATTAAAATCGCCTTTTTACTTTTTGTTTTCAGCTCCATTTAAGGTTTTAAAAGCAGGGTGTGGTAAAAGAGTGGCGGAGATTGATATGGGGGAGTTTGGAAAACATAAAATTGAACACACAAGAGAAACGAGTTAGACAGACAAGACTGACAGAACAGAGAGAAAATGAAATGAGACAGTTCTGGGATCCTAGGCGAAATAAACTTATGGATGAACGCAATGGAAGAAGTTTATGGACAAATTGTCTTCGCAAAAACAAATTTAGCAGAAGAGGGCAAAGTAAGTATTTGTATTAGTCAGTATTGTAAATAATATGATTTAAGTTTTGATAATATAGCATTGCTGGTCGGTGCTAACGAGTATAGCTAGTCCAAACACTTTATGTTGTGCCAGCAAAACCGGATTTTCACAAAGCTTATCACAAGTTGCTTTGTGTTCAGATAACTGAATCATATCCCTCGCATGGCCATTAAGTACCAAATGGCTATATAGTCCTCCTGTGCATGTGGATACTGATACGAGTATTTATTCGCACCCAAGTAATGTATAGTATGGTTCCTATTTTCAAGTCTTCAAATTTCCTGCTAGTTTCTTAATGCTTAATGGCGCACGTTCATTTACTGCAGGGAGCCTTGAATCAGTTCTATTCTTCACAAATACGCACCATGTAAAGTAAAGATGACAAACTTCAATCAGATTCAAACAAGTTCAATGTTCCTCGGTAACCTTCACTGTAATTGTATATAATTATTCGCACAAGAATCAATTCTAACCCTGAGGCAACAGAGAACTCAAACTTGAGTATTTGGATTCCTGTGTTAAAATGTGATGGCAGAGTAGATAGAAAGTAATCATGTCATGAGGCTAAACATAGGCTTATGTACATGAATTAGGCACTACAGGGTAATGGATTGTGGTATAGGAGTGTGGTGTGGGTAGGTGATAAGGAAGGGTCTGACATCCTTTAGACGGCAATGCTAACTAAATGTATCAAACTGTAATAAATCTTGTCTGCTTTACTGATGGACATATACTTAATTATTATATATCCGTCAAACTATGCTTGTCCATTATTCCTTCTTACTATAGCTTCTCTCTATATTTAATACCTATGTAGAGTAAGGTACCGGCCTGCTCCTAGAGGTTTTCTTTCTAAGCTTCACAGCTGGCGCAAAGTTAAAGAGAAGTAAACGCTACAATATGAAAACCTCTGAGACCTAGGGTAGAGTAAATAAATTAAATTATACTTATATAATTTTATTAACATTTTCAAGAGAAAACAGCATGACACCTAGACTGGATGTTAATAACCCGCTATACTCTGTCAGTGCATTAGTACTTAGACTGGGGTATTAGTTTGAATTATTTCCTTTTCGTAGGGCATTTTCTTTTTTTTTTTTTTCATTTGAGTGCATCTCATTTCGCTTTATGTATAAGTCTTTACAGAAGCCCTCCCAAGCAGTAGAATGGATTTGAAGTTAAAATTGAACTAAATCAAAAAAATTCGCAATGAAATGGAATGGTGATTTTATGATGGGATTATTGTAGGCTGT